>NC_088300.1:40948403-41253881 GCF_032854445.1 Liolophura sinensis | reverse complement strand
AGCTGTCAAGTGACTTGTTTTGCTGGCATTTTTTGCATGCATTTTTTTTTTTTTTTTTGTTGGCTTATGAGCTAATTTGCATGGTTTTGTCTTCAGTTATTGACGAGTTACAACAGCGTGGTGTTGATCGGTCGCAATCTGAACGGCGGAGGAGATCTGGTAAGATCTTAGATCTCCTGTTCACGAGCACGCTGTGTATGGATGTGCTGTTTACAGGCAACATAATCAGTACAACCATGGAGTTTACCATTATATTATAGGATAGGCCTTTAGATGTGCACAACACAGCATAACCTTAAAGCAGGCATAATAGGGTTTCTGTAAAGCAGCATCTAGAAATGCATGGCTACATGAGTATATCAGAGATACCTACAGTGCTGGTTGCATGTTACATACTATTGTGTAGATGTTATATGTTTTAATAGATATGTGTAAAAGTGCAGGTCTTTGCTTGTGATACTTTTTACCAGAACCTATTGGGATTTTTTAAAATTTGTCCACAAGTTCAGATTTACTACCACAAAGCTGTTACTTCAATTAAAGGCTTTTACAAATTTAAAATTTAACAAACTTTGATGATTCTTAACAACTTCAGTAATGTGACACTCTGCTGTCCGGTTGTCTATAGGAGGTACAATAGTAAGGAATTGAAAATTCAAGAATATTTGGTCATTTTGAACATTTTTTCCTGACTTTCCAAGAATCTGCTTGGGATTCATGGCAGTAATCAGATTTATGCGAAAAAGAATACTTTTTCTAGCATACTGAACACAACAATCACGGGATAGAGTGTACATGCTGCAGAGAATGGTGGATTGAGCAATCGCATTATGGAAGAAAGTGACAAAAATTATGAATGACATGCAGTAGCAATATTACAGCAGTATCGTGTCCAAGTAACAAGTAGCATTGTTATGTTTGTTTATTTTACCAATAAATAGATTTGACAAGAATGCCACACTGCCATGCCTGTTGTTTTATATCTGCTTGGCTCTGACAACAAATATGGATATTAAGGGTTAGGGGAACTAACTTGAATTTCTGACAGTCGTGCAGTCCTCATATACAATTGAAAATCTTTTAGGTTGGCTGAACATGTACAGCAATTATCTTCAAGGTGAAGTGCATGACACACATGTATTTGCCTGATAAAGCTACCAAACTTACCTGCATTATGTGTATCCTGATACATGTATGTTCTTGGTACTTGCTTGTCCTGTGACATAAATAATGTACAGTTGAGTAACAAAGTAAGCCATGTATAAATTATCCATGTGTATCCTTGTTCAAGTGTCAGTGTTATTTAATCTCTGTTTATTATGAGATAAATCTGTATTTCTGTGGCGAGGACACTGTATGATTACATTCACAGACTCCTAGATGATGTCATTCACATATACATGTACCTACACCAGAATGTTCTTCTATAAACTCCACTTTTGATTTTCTGAGAATACCATTCATGTATCAGTGTTGTAAATATATATACGCCTTCACCAGCGTTTTCCTCAACAGACGGTTTGGTTTATATATCTGACATTTTACGCCTGGTAATTGCTATGTCACAGATTCTAACAAACCATTTTATTTCAGAGTAACTGTACTCTTGATTTTCAAAGATATGGTTTCGACTTTCAGTGATGATTAAATGTGTGTTTTAAAAGGTATATGCAAGATGTCCGTAAAATGTGTTTGAAAGTTGTGCGCTATGTTTAAACATACAGGTAAAGTACGTCTACGTGTAATATGGGTGTAGCTGTAAATGTTACCTGTAAAATGGGTGTAGCTGTACATGTACATGTAAAATGGGCATAGCTGTACATGCAGTATGGGTGTAGCTGTACATGCAATATGGGTGTAGCTGTACATGCAATATTGGTGTAACTGTATGTGCAGTATGGGCGTAGCTGTACGTGCAGTATGGGTGTAGCTCTACATGTATATGTAATATGGGTGTAACTGTACATGTGTATGTAATATGGGTGCAACTGTACATGTAATATGGGTGTAGCTGTACATGCAGTATGGGTGTAGCTTTATATGCAATATGAGTGTAACTACACGTACATGTAATATGGGTGTAAGTGCACATGTACATGTGAATTGTGTACACATGTAGATGTAAGATGTGTGTAAATGTACATGATCTTCTGTCTGTGATTGCAGGAGGTGAAGTAGAAGGCAAGCCTGGTTCCCCGACCAAGTCGACTGACAGTGCTAGCGGTGGCGATACCCTGGATGAGAGCAGAGAGGTCAGTGTCCTAACCATCCAAAAGGGCATTTTTTGTATTGTCACAACTCTATTTAATACCAAGTCATTAGGATTGTCTAGTTTTTACCAACTCAATTTCTGGGTATTATTTCCCTTCAGACCTAATACAAGGTTACAGATAATATTTCTTCTAGATTTGAGCAACCTACGATGTGAGTGGAAACTGTAAGGACTTTCTTAAAAATGGGCAAGTTAGTCAAAAATGTAAGCATCAGACATTCTCTTTATTGTTTGCTGATGTCATATTTAATCCTTGAATGGATGAATGATTGAGGTTTAATGCGACATTGGCACTAAAAAGATTGATACATGCTAATCAAGCTATCATATCTCTAAATGTGTCTTTATTTTCATAGGGCTCCCCGACCAAGGACATGCCCTCTTCGCCCACAAAGGAAAAGAAAAAGAAGAAGAAATTCCGAATGCCCTCATTCTCAAAGAAGAAGAAGGAAAAGGAGTGAACTTGGACAATATGAGCGTTGTCTGCCGGCTAGCCTGTGACCTCTACAGCTTGATGCTTGTACATTGTACTCTCCTTTTGACGGTTCCCTCTGAGCAAGGATGACTCTATGCTGGCTATTATCTGCCATTGCTATACTATGTGTGCATTCTGTCTGGACTGACAACGGTCCTATTTCTCCTCTCCAGCATTGACTGATTGATATGTTTGGTGAAGGCTGTGTGGTGTGCTAGATGTTGGGGGGATGGGATGGATGGGGTGGGGGGCTGATTCAGGTTTTACATGTAGGAAAACTCTGTACTGCCAGGGTTTGTTTTTTTAATGACTGTAAATTTGTCTGCAATTCTCTTCTGTTTTTTTTTTTACTAGTTCTTTCCTCCATATTGCTTGCTTTAGACACGTGTAGAATAGGTTCTTTACTTCTACAGGTGTTCTAAGATCACCTACAATTACTTATCTATTGTTGTGGTTGAATTCGTTTTAAGCTCAGCAAAATGAATTCTGAACACCATTTGACTGACAAAGCTTTTTATTAATCTTGGGGTTCTCTCATACATTAAATGGACCATTAGGGATATTTCATAACTTGCCAAACATCATTGAGATGAATTACAACATGCTTTGTTGTGTCACTTGGCATGAGTGTGCCAAGTTCTAAAGTCACTCTTCCATTTTGAATTCATTCAACAGGCAACTAGATTGTGCATCCGTGATTATTTTACTAGCACCTTGATGACCCTGTTTTAGCATATCGAGAGAAGAATATAAATGTAAGAGGTGTTTGTATGCTGTGGAAATTGCAGTGTTCATGTTTTAGCCAAAGCATCCACATTGTTCATTACAAGTATTGTTTAGTGGTTTCCTGTGTTGTTTTGCTTCATAAATATAGCAAAGGTGATCATGATTGAGAAAGTAGAGAAATGTGCTTGGGAGTCAGGTTTTGTTTCTCTTTTCATTTTGTTTAGCATTTGTTGACTCCCAAAATGATGCTCAATATTTTAAAATAAACTGACTTTGATATATATAGCTTTTACTGTAGTCACAATTAATCGAAAAAGAAAATGATCACCATTATATAGATGTATTAGGAGAACATTTAATATGATATGATGCAAATTAGTACTAGCGTAGTTTTAATGAATTTGCCTTCTGAAATGAATGTATATAAACATGAAAGCCTAAAGTGTTAGATGTACTACATTGTACCGGGTTACTTCACTCTTTCGACTTCTGCTTATAAACTGTACCTGAACATAACACAGATATTTCATTATGACAGACCCTTTGCGTCAAAGGACAACTTATGGAAGATGGAATGGTGAATACATGTGATTGTTGTGGGGTTTTTTTTTGTTTGTTTGTTCTTTTTCCATTTTTATGTGAACCAGGATGCAGCTTTGGGCTTCAGTGAGAATTTTTAACCAATTTGTTTCCAAATGACATGCAGTTAAAAAGATGTGCGAGTTTTTACGCATGTGGTATACAGTTGTTAGTTTGTATGTGTTGATGTTTGTTCTTGGACTGTATTGGGGGTTGGTGATGTCCTTGTGAAACAGTCTATGGCTGGTACAACATTTCGGTGGGGCGCCAAGATCTGAATGGCTCCTTTGTGCGGTTTTTGAAGTAACCTCTACAAAAATGGCAGTGCACATAGCCATTATTTAGTAACCAACGATGTATGAGGAAATGTTATTTTGTTTAAATCTTTTTTTGTTTTCTTACCATATTTTTTTTTATTACAGATTGTGTATAGAGGTATTTTTTAAAGTTGTTGTGTAGCCCCTTGTGTTGTGTTGTCAGGAAACCCCCTGCCATCAGCCATGTGATCACATCCGAACACTGCTGACTGGGCAATTTAAAACTAACTAACCAACCAGGGCAGCGGCAGTGAGACCTGCTCGCCAATCAAGGGAGCTAATCTAGGTGTGATAGCTGACCCATGTGTCATTTGTACAGTAGAATACATTCAGAACTTATTTAACCTTAGCGTATCAGTACATGTAGTTTACAGTTCTGTACCCATTTCATCAGCCCAAGCTGGTATACAAAATTTTATTTTTTCAATTTGTTGTAGCAGATGGCATTTAGCAGTATAAGAAGAAAGGCAGGAGATATTTTGCATTTTTTTCTGCTATTTTGTAATGAAATATTTTGGAAGCGTTTAATATTTTAGTTTATTATTAATTTCGGCTCTTGTCCCCAACTAGGTTAGACATGGGAGTTCAAATGGGGGAAAAGGGCTGAATTGGCATTGAAAGCACAGCCAGGTGTATACAGAGGTTTACTATCCTTGCTTGAGCCAGTTGGATTTTTGGCCTTGTGTACATTTTGATGCACACTTTTAGGTTATTTTGAGGATCGTATCAATCGAATGATTAATAACCAGGTGCCGCCTTGACACTAGTGAAAGGCAAACAGCCTTGAGCAACTCCGGAGAAAAGTTTCTCTTTGTATAAACCGCCTATTCTGATGCTGATATTTCTGAATTTGCCCGCTGATTGTAGTGTAGTCAGTAGTCACTCAACCGTGTATTTGTACTTGTGAACGTCTCCAGTGTTTTTAAACAAGACAATGCCTTTGGTGTAGGTGGACAGAACATTGACTAGGATGAGGAAAGCAGAGTTGTCTCCCTCTAGGATATCATGGCTACATTCTTCCAGAAATCCGCTTGGCATTTGTCAATGAAATGCATAGTATCTGGTAAAGAAAGTCACCAGTCTTTGTTCTGTCTGTCTCTGAAGGCCAGTATATGGTGGTTCATTCGTGGTGACGTCTTCAGTTCGTAGCCTTGTCTTTATATGCCTATGGTATACTCCAGTGATGTGATCGCACAGCTTATTGTCAGAAAAGTCAAACTGCCTCAATAAAACGTAACCACTCAACTTCAATTTTAGTATTTGTCCATCTTTTCTTTTGAATGAATTTCCCTGTTGTTATGAAATGTTTATTTATTCATTGTTACATCAATGACGAGAGCACTTTCGGCGACATGGACACACCCTTCCACAAGAAGACACACACCTAAAAAGACTCCTTGTCATATGACGGAAAAATTGTTAAGTACGTCATAATACCCCAAGCATAAAGACATACATTCAGTGATACTTTTAAGAGAATGCATCCCAAATTGTCCCTAAGTGACTGGCAGAGCTACTTTTGAGTCATTATGTGATAACAGAAAAACATAGATTGATGCACTCATGGATATTTCTTTCACCAAAAGCGTCCTACGAGAGACTTGCATCTAGAAAAACCGGGATATCAACGAGACGTGTTTGAGGAAGATAGTCTTGGAGGTAAAATGTGGCTTGCTCTTACTTGATAAAGGTATTTCTGTGTGACAACCGCTCCATGCACAAGGGTTGTCTATGAGATTTTCTAGGAGTAGAAGTTAACATTTGGCAACTTCTCTGAGATTTCCTGGGAGGTACGTGTACACATGTAACTTGCACATCAGAATACCGGGGCCTCTGTGGTTCAGTCGGTTAGCGCGCTAGCGCAGCGTAATGACCCAGGAGTCTCTCACCAATGCGGTCGCTGTGAGTTCAAGTCCAGTTCATGCTGGCTTCCTCTCCGGCCGTATGTGGGAAGGTCTGCCAGCAACCTGCGGATGGTCGTGGGTTTCCCCCGGGCTGTGCCCGGTTTCCACCCGCCATAATGCTGGCCGCCGTCGTATAAGTGAAATATTCTTGAGTACGGCGTAAAACACCAATCAAATAAATAAATAAATAATAACATCAGAACACCGGCATTATGGGACAGGCCTGTATCATAAAGTAAGGATATGATACATTTAACTGAAGCCTTGTGCTCCTTCAAGAGCTACCTGCATCAGCTACATGTATTACCGACACTGCCGTTAACTGTGCCTATTTGTGCTACCGTACTGGTTCAGGTAATCACAAAAATTCCATCTCGGTTAAGAATTTTTCAGATTCCTTGCGTGTTTTCTTGGTTGATGCTAATTTAACGCCTTAAATTAGTTATACATCAGTCTGCAAAAGTATATTCAGTTACTTTAATTGCTTTCATGAAAATAATGAGCGTGTAATCTGCCCAAGAACTAATTTCAAAATTAAAACAACTTTCACACGACTATACATACTGATATAATTCTACGGAGATTTTTGCCTGTTTGTGGTGTCATGAGGGCCATATGACGTGTACACAAACAGCTCATATAGGCCTAAACCTATAGATATACACATGTATGTATTAACATAGAATTATTTTTGATTGAAGTTCCTAAAAAATGCTGAGTATTACGATTTAGTCATTGGATAACTACCAAATTTATTGGAATGTGGGTGTAGGCATTAATTCGACCCACACGTGACATTAATTCACTAGTCTCTCTGCACTCTTTTTCTGCATTCAAAATGTTAAGATATACTCAAAATGTGGAACGTTTTAAACTGGAATTAATTCTTTCGTGGTAGGCCTCCACTATGTTTACATGAAGTCAAGTGTATAACATAGACACATAATTACATGGTGGCGTCCGTGTCCATGGTGGTTAGCGTGCCAGCGCGGCGCAGTGACCCAGGAACCTCTCGCCACCACTTAAAAAAGTAATCTGTTAATTTTAACAGTAAACCTGTTGTCTGAGTGATGCTAAAATGTATTCTGCTAGTGTAACTGATTATTCTGTTAAATATAGCACATATATTCTTTTAATTCAACAAAAAGATTCTTTTAGACTAACATGATATTATGTTGGATATGACACAGTATTATGTTATAATAACAGAATACACTCTAACATCACTCAAACAACAGATTTTCTGTTAAAATTAACCCATTAATTTTTTGAGTGAATGCGGTCGCTATAAGTTCATCATGACGGCTTTCTCTTCGGTAGTACGCCGGAAGGTCTGCAGCAACCACCGGGCTTTGCCAAGTTTCCTCATACCATACTGCTGGTCACCGTCGTACAAGTGAAATATTATTGAGTACAACGCAAAACACCAATGAAATAAATGAACAGATACATACTTACACGGCTAATTACAAATTTCAGCTAAAATAGTGGAAAAGCAACACACCAAATTTAATGATTAAAATTTTAAGTCTAAGACCGCTTCGTGATCCCGGGGCCAGGGGCATTGCCCCATGCTGGCGTGCTAACCCCCTCGATCACGGAGGCCCCTGCCGTAATACATATGTTTCATTGTGGTAGCCTGCTTAATATGTATATGTAAAGGTTAAACGGTCCCATTTAGTTTTGAAGCTTTCCCGTTAGATCTGGGACGGTAAGGTAGAGAATCGGCCCCAGAGAGGTATGATACGAAGTGCAAATTTCAAAAGCCCATCACAGCTCTGTAAATGTCCAAATCAGAAGTATAAAACTTGGTCGAATCACCCATAAAAGTTACATGGCCATAAAAGAGAGGATTGCTAAGTATCAACCCCCAAAAATGCACTCTCGATCAAAAACGCCAATTTTTCATTCAAACGAGGCACTGTGATGTCTTAAATTTACAATATGAAGACCATCGTTAACCAGAAAAACATCTTTACTGAATCTTTCATGTGTGTATTTCTGCGTGCTGCCAACGTTTCGTTCTGGTTAACGTATGTTTTCATATGTAAAAAATAAACTTTATAATGTGATCGAGTGTCAGCAGCTGTCACTCACACCTATAGTCAGTTTCGCTTCTTGAGGTGCACACTTTCTTGCACTGGGACCAATTTTCCGTCTTACCATACCAGATCCTTTACCTTTTCAAACAGTTTGTGAATGAGCTAATGTTTGTGAACGGCCTACCTAGGCTGTATGCTTACAACAGTGCTTTTAGTCTAGTAAATGCATGTCGTGTATGCGGATTGTTTTTTGCTTGTCCTGTCTAATGCATACATGTACGCCTACATATATAATTAATGTCATTTCCTTTTCGCGCACATACATTGTACAACATTTTTAACGTCATTTCAACGAGGTTATTACGAGGCACACGCGTATATGCCTGTGTATTTCCAACTGCTTATTATAAGTTTGCTGTAAGCTGCATGTCTCTAATATATATATATATATATATATATATATATATATATATATATATATATATATTGGCGTATGTCCCACTTTAAACCCCTTGATATCAGAAAACACATACATTACAATAACACCTGTAAACCTTCTCTGGTTTGTCATAGTTAATTAGTAATCTAATAATCCTCCAATACTAACTGAAAAAAAAAGAAAATTAACGATCCACGAGGATGACGTTGTCTAGTTCACCTTCCTATAGGCATAAAGTATAACATTCACGAGGAGCTCGGTGGCTAATTTACCTTCCTGCTCATGAATGTCCGTTCTGCTGGTGGATGTACTTCCGGTCCCTTCGTGGATGTAGGCTGACGAGTACCGTTGGCTTTTGATTGAACGAGTCGTAAGTTAGTTCTTGGTAAGTTATCAAATACTTAACAGTGAATAACAGTGAACACTGTTCACGCAAAGTAATGTTATTTTTGTAGAGGTGGATGCAAGTGTGACGTGCAAGAGGAGCAGGAAAATACTTGCCGAAACGATCTAGCAACAACAACGATTGACACGTACAGTTATCGTTGCTGAGTGTTGTGTCTAGTTGTAGAAAAGAATGACGCATTGAAAGTGGAAGTTACAGAGTTAGTCGTCCTACTCATTCATTGCGTAAGTGTTGACCTGGAATTGCCGCTTTTGCGATGGATCATGTGATTAAATTTTATGGTTATACACTCGACTGGTGAAACTGAAGTTGTTGTTGGTACCGTATTGGATATCGACTGGACAAAATTGAAAGAACCGACCTTGGTATCAAACTATTCAGTGTCTGTTGTCTTGACAGTTGAATGTTTGCCTGACCATTCTAAGAAGCACATCGAGAGGTTAGCCGACAGTCATAAAGGCAGCGTATGGTATTTAAATTGCTTGTACAATCAACCTACCGATATCAGTATTAAGTTTGTTCACCATTTTAGAGGAATTTTTCTAAATGTTCAAGAGAATTTTTACATTGAGGTGGCAGAAGATATGATTGATGGAACACGAGTTAGGTACTATATATTGCTGTCTAGATTAATTTGTATTGGTATTGAACTTTCAAAGGCACATAAATGATTGTACGTTACAAATTACCATGATCACCCCTTGTATGCGGTTTGTGTGATGTGTAAATAATTTTTATTTTTATTTACAGAAGTTAAGAATTTGATATAGATGGTGGACTACATCTTTGAAGAGTGGAAACTACACCGGGCCAGGAAAGCTGTTTTGAAGCATATCCCATGTTAGCACTCAGGTCAAATGTGCTGTAGATATGAACCTTCAGTGTATTTCAAAGATTCACACATCTGAAGTAATCATAGATCTGATATTGTTTATGTAGAAGAGAACTGTTTTGAGCCCACTATCAGTATTATTAAAGTATGAGTGGCAGTAAAATTGACCTGAAAGTTGTGCTTTTGGGAAAGTCATATGCTGGGAAAACCAGCTTGGTGGAGCGATTTATTCATGGCAGATTCAGTGGAGATGTTGTACCCTATCAAAATGTGAGTACTTTACATATACATGTATTACACTTAAGCTTTACATGTTGGTTATTTATTTGCTGGGCTGCTGTGATTTCAGTTCAATAATTACTGGGGCCTCCGTGGCTCAGTTGGTCAGCGCGCTAGCGCAGCGTAATGACCCAGGAGTCTCTCACCAATGCGGTCGCTGTGAGTTCAAGTCCAGCTCATGCTGGCTTCCTCTCGGATTGTATGTGGGAAGGTCTGCCAGCAGCCTGCGGATGGTCGTGGGTTTCCAATGGGCTCTGCCCGGTTTCCTCCCACCATAATGCTGGCCGCCGTCGTATAAGTGAAATATTCTTGAGTACGGCGTAAAACACCAATCAAATAAATAAATAAATAAACAATAATTGCTATCCTGTAATCTGTTACTGTCATATATAATAGGCCTGATCAGTTGAGTCAACTGTACGAAATATATGTGCTGAAGTTGAAGAAGAAGTTTGCTTTATGTAATAGTCCCAGGTTTGACTAAATAATGGCATATGACCATAATCCTATATATATACAGGATATGTAGATCTTCACATTCAATTCATTTTTACTTTCTTACTATGCCTTTACTAATTCTAGAAAATGAATAGAACAGATTTGTTTGAATCTTTTTCAGACTATTGGAGCTGCGTTTGGAGCGAAAAAAATTGTTATTGGAAAAACACCTGTTGTACTTGGCATCTGGGTAAAGAGTAAACCCTTATTTATATGTAATGATTACTGTAGTCATCTCAGATGTTTTGGAATTCTCTGTCCATTCCCATCATGAAGTTAATTTGTAAATGTACCATGCAAAGATTATTTGCAGTGGTTTAGTGGTTGAAAATCCCTATACCTGTAAGCTCAAAACTTGTTAATTTATCTTTTTAGTTGTTGGTTTTGTGTTAAATGTCGCACTATATATGTTTCAATCACTTATACAGCACTGGCCAAAACCTGTTGAGTGAGTGCATGTTTTTGTGTGTTCACATCTATTTATTCCTAATTCCTATCCTGACCTGATCCTGATCTTTACAGCAGTGATCGAAGTTCCTGTGACAAAAAAAAAAGGTTGCAAAATTTTGGATAATTTAACCCAAACTGTGATGAATATGCAAATCAAGCTTCAGAATGTTCATTTGTGTTTCTTGTGGAAATTTTGAATGCAGTTGGAGATACTTGAAGTCCTGTTACTACATGTACCTCTTTAGAGATCTTTGTAACATATTAGAACTGACCTTGTGACCAAATAACATATTCATGATAGACATTAAACCTATATTAACTGTGATTTGAAGAAATGCTCCTCAACTTACATGAGAAGATGTGACAAAAATGTTACCCTTGTGACAAAGTGTAAAATGTCAGATTTACATTTGTGATCCCAGGTGCACATGTATTTTGGTTATGCATAACCTGGCTGCATATACTGTGTAACTTCATTGTGGGTGGAACCAGGTCATAACTTGGCTACATCTGTGGGTGTGATATAGATGTCGGTGATTGGAACATCTTTTCACCTATTCATGATATTGCATTCTGATCCATAGGACACAGCAGGAAGTGAGCGATATGAGGCGATGAGCAGAATTTACTACAGGGGAGCCAAGGCTGCCATTGTGTGTTACGACTTGGCAGATGGCACCAGTTTTGATCGGGCAAAGTTCTGGATAAATGAACTTCAGCAGAATGAAGAGGTAAACTTTTGATGCTGCCCATAGAAAACTACATGTATGTGCCGTGAGAAGGGACTGTTAGAATACAAACCTCAGCCAGAGCTGAATGTAGAAATTCACCCACGACAAACAAAGGGACAGTACTCTGCATGTATGTTCTTGTGATTCCAGATCTAATCACCACCAAGCTTAGCAGATATGTGCTTGGCCTGAGGCCAGTCAGAGCAAAAACACACAGACTGATTAGTAGACACCAGCAAAAACATAACCTCCTTGATGGACATAATTTTATGGAAAAATGTTTAGAGCTTGAAATGTACATGCAGATTTATATACATGGGATTTTTCTACATTTTTTATGATATTTGTTCATGTACTCTGTGTCTGCATGTGACATTACTGCTTTACCATTTGAGTTATTGTTTGGCTGGCTCTGAAAAGTATTTACATATAAGCTGGCCTTTCTAAGCTAATAGAGTAGATGATGGATTGGAGAGTTTAAAACCTGTAAAAACATTTTTGTTTGGCAATTTTCTCATGTGACTTGCGTGAAAAAAAATGTGTCCCTTATTAGGTGTGAAAAAGTTTCCTCTACAGAGATTTAGAGGTGCATCACCGGGATGACTGATCTTGTGTAACAGGAAAACAAATATGCCACACATGTAGACCCTTTGATGCTTCCCTCTTCAGTTTAATTTGATGTCAGTTGTTGTAATTTTAGTGTAATGTGCTTCACTAAAAGTTACATGGTAGTTTAACCTTGTAAAAAACAAGTAAAATCACGTAAGCCTACATACAGATTACCATTGAAACTATCCATTTGCATGCCTCTTGAGTTCAGTCTTTGCAGAAGTATCTTTCTCCAGCAATATATAATTCTCAGTATTCAGACACTGTGGATGTGGGATAAATCTTTTCTGTTGTTGTGTTTGTAGGCCTGTAAAGTGTACTTGTGTGGCACAAAGAAGGATATTATAGACACAAACCGATCAGCTAGAGAGGTAGATTATCACACTACAACTGACTACGCTGATGGTGAGTGTGCAGGATTACATATACAAGTAGACTATCACACCACAACAGACTTTGGTGACAGTGAGTGTGTAGGATTACATGTACGGGTAGATTATCACACCACAAGAGACTGCGCTGATGGTGAGTGTGCAGGATTACATGTACAGGTAGACTATCAAACCACCACAGACTACGCTGACAGTGAGTGTGCAGGATTACATGTACAGGTAGACTATAAAACCACAAGAGACTACATGGACGGTGAGTGTGCAGGACTACGTGTACAGGTAGACTGTCACACCACAAAAGACTACGCTGACGAGTGTGCAGAATTACGTGTACAGGTACACTATCACACCACAACAAACTCTGCTGATGGTGAGTGTGCAGGACTACATGTACAGGTAGACTATCACACCACAACAGTCTACACTGATGGTGAGTATTCAGGATTACATGTACAGGTAGACTATCACACCACAAGAGACTAAGCTGATGGTGAGTGTGCAGGACTGCATGTACAGGTAGACTATAACACTACAACAGGCTCTGTTGATGATGAGTTTGGAAGATTCCATGTACAGGTAGACTATCACACCAGAACAGACTACACTAATGGTGAGTGTGCAGGACTACATGTACAGGTAGACTATCACACCACAACAAACTCTGCTGATTGTGAGTGTGCAGGACTACATGTACAGGTAGACTATCACACCACAACAGTCTACACTGATGGTGAGTGTGCAGGATTACATGTACAAGTAGACTATCACACCACAAAAGACTACACTGACAACGAGTGTGCAGGATTACATGTACAGGTACACTATCACACCACAACAAACTCTGCTGATGGTGAGTGTGCAGGACTACATGTACAGGTAGACTATCACACCACAACAGTCTACACTGATGGTGAGTGTGCAGGATTACATGTACAAGTAGACTATCACACCACAAAAGACTACACTGACAACGAGTGTGCAGGATTACATGTACAGGTACACTATCACACCACAACAAACTCTGCTGATGGTGAGTGTGCAGGACTACATGTACAGGTAGACTTTCACACCACAACAGTCTACACTGATGGTGAGTATTCAGGATTACATGTACAGGTAGACTATCACACCACAAAAGACTACACCGATGGTGAGTGTGCAGGACTACATGTACAGGTAGACTATAACACTACAACAGGCTCTGTTGATGATGAGTTTGGAAGATTCCATGTACAGGTAGACTATCACACCACAACAGACTACATTAATGGTGAGTGTGCAGGATCACCTACAGGTAGACTATCATACCACAAGAGACTACGCTGATGGTGAGTGTGCAGGACTACGTGTACAGGTAGACTATCACACCACAAAAGACTACACTGACGAGTGTGCAGGATTACGTGTACAGGTACACTATCACACCAAAACAAACTCTGCTGATGGTGAGTGTTCAGGACTACGTGTACAGGTAGACTATCACACCACAACAGAGTACGCTGACAGTGAGTGTTCAGGATTACATGTACAGGTAGACTATCACACCACAACAGACTATGCTGACAGTGAGTGTGCAGGATTAGGTATATGGGTAGACTATCACACCAAAAGAGACTATGCTGACGGTGAGTGTGCAGGATTACATCTTTGGGTAGACTAACACACCACAACAGATTACGCAGATGGTGATTGTTCAGGATTACATGTACAGGTGGACTATAACACTACAACAGTCAGCACTGACGATAAGGATGCAGGATTACATGTAAAGGTGGACCATCACAACACAACAGACTACGCTGACAGTGAGTGTGCAGGATTACGTATATGGGTAGACTATCACACCACAGGAGACTACGCTGACAGTGAGTGTGCAGGATTACATGTACAGGTACACTAAAACACTACAACAGACTACACTGACGATGAGGGTGCAGGATTACATGTACAGGTACACTTTCACACCACAACAATCTCTGCTGATGGTGAGTGCGCAGGATTACATGCACAGGTACACTTTCACACCACAACAGTCTATGCTGACTTTGAGTGTGCAGGATTACATGCACAGGTACACTAGAACACTACAACAGACTACACTGACGATGAGTGTGCAGGATTACATGCACAGGTACACTAAAACACTACAACAGACTACACTGACGATGAGGGTGCAGGATTACATGTACAGGTACACTTTCACACCACAACAGTCTACACTGATGATGAGTGTGCAGGATTACATGCACAGGTACACTCAAACACTACAACAGTCTACACTGATGGTGAGTGTGCAGGATTATATACATGTAGTACACGTAGTGGTCAACAAAAATCACCATGCTTTATTGATGAATAAATGATATTCCTGAAACTTATGTAGGACGTACCTTTCATGTCATTTTTTCAAATTTAGTTGTCTTTTTCGTTACTGCATAAAGCTTTCCAGTGGAAATCATAATTTATTGATGCCAAAGGTCCCTTGTTGGTAGAGTTGTATAAGGTACTGACACTAGAGACCCCACTGGTCAGTGAACTAGTATATTTGAGTTATCAGGTATTTTGTTATGCCAGGATAACACAACCCATAAAACTGACAGGTGTGGTGTGAAACAAAAATACAGACGAACTTAAGAAAAAGATGGTGAAGAAAAGGTATTACTATAATAAGTAAATAGTATTATAAACCAGGTTTCCTTTTGATTGAAGGATTTCAAAGTAGTGTCGATGACACAAAAGTTCAAAGCTCACAGTTCGTGTTTTTAACACTTGTTTTTATATTTGTGCTGTGTTTGGCTGATATATACAAGTCAAGATTGCTTTATGTGTTACTGCTACTTATATGTGAACCTAAATTGAAACTTACATTGTATCTCTGTGTATTGCAGAAATTTCAGCAGACATTTTTGAAACATCCAGCAAGAGTGGAGAGAATATAGGTCAGTCATTGGTTCTGTAACATTCTGACTGTGATTATGACAAATTGTACAAGATCTTTGTCACTATATTTAATATTGGTACAGTGCATTGAAAACCTAAAGTGTATGTTGTTATAAATTCATGTCATAAGATAGGTACGCATATTTTACAGTAAGACTCAAAAGATAGACACTAAATCAAGGTTACTAAGACGATAGATTTCCACAGTCCTCTACAAGTAATGAACATTGGTTCTGTAGCGCTTAAAAAGAATATCAAATGTACATGTTACCGGAACTGTAAAAAAAATTAACAGGAAGACAGTTCTCCTATTGATCACAGGGAACTGTGATCAATACTGTCACTGTACTGTCACAAGCTTGTTAATGTGTTATTTTCTGTTGAACATCATTAATGGTGCTCAGATTTATAGTATTTATCTTTCACTTGACATTTCAGAGGAACTTTTTGCTAAGATTGCAGAGGATTATTTAGCCAAACAAGCAGAGTTGAAACGAACAAAAGGTAGTAGTAATCTTATTACTCGTGGATTTTGATCAGTGGGCTAACTGTATGAACAGATTTACTGTATGGTGTTCTGTAATCAGTGACTGTATGCAGAGCATATTCTTAGTTGTGTTGCATATGTATTGTACTCGTTTGGTCCTTGGACATTGCCAGAAACAAAATGATTATTATTTTTCATTTTTATTTATGTATATTCATCAGTCAACAGTCAACAGAAAAAAATGTCTGGGCCCTAGAGGCTCAGTATACCCTGGTAAAGGCTCTAACAATACTAATAATAATGGGTATGCTCATAGGCAGGTTTTCGTCAAAATTATTTTCATGCTTCTGAACAGCACATTATACCCTTGTGTTTATAACCAAGAATGATATAAGACCAGGGCCCACTTGCACGAAGCCGTCATAACGTTACAAGCATGTAACTACCATGGCATTATTGTGCTGGTTACGGGTGGTAGTTATGTGCACATAATGATGAGGTATCCTGCAAGTGGGCCTTGATATGACAAAACAAAGATCAGAATGGGATACTTTGATGAGTTGAGCTTCCTTCATGGCACAGTACACATGTTATCTGTAGAAGCTTGCGCCACCTGGTAGAGAAATATGCCAACCTCTTGGGTGGAAATTGTGAACTGAATTATGGGAAATCTAATTGTAAACAGCTGTTAGAAGAACTGGCCACACCTTGAGACCAAAACTCCTTATTTAAAAACTATGATTTGGATAATCATGGTTGGTGTGCAGTTATAAACCCATTGACTATTTTTATATTTCCAAGCAAATCTAAAACAATTACTATCAAAGACATTGTTGTCCTTTTACAAAACCGCTCGTTGTCGTCTGTTTCAACACACCCACTTTTGGATCCCACCGTGCGTCGGCTGTTTCTCAAAGATTTGCTGTGCAGTAGAGAGAAAAAAAATACATGGCTGCGCAGATATGTATAATGTGTTATTTGGAAGAAAATAAAATGCTTAGTGCAAAGGGAGGTAGCATCAAGTGCGTTTTTAAAGTCTTTGATATGACCCTGGTTTGATGTCAGGCCGCCAACACGGTATATCCACTAGGCCCCCAAGGCAGTCAGCTAAATGAATTGAACCATTATGAGAATTGTGAGCTAATCTATGACTGATGTTTTTCTGGCAGGATCAACAGATTCCATAAAAGTGGGCCCAGAGATGCAGAAGGGGAGCTCATGCTGCCCCAGATGATGACTTACACCCTGATATCACATGTATACTCTGTCGTTTTAACACTTAAGTGATATCTGATTTGATGACTTACACCCTGATATCACATGTATACCCTGTCGTTTTAACACTTAAGTGATGTCTGATTACGCTGATGTAAAGGAAGTTTTAACTGTGATTGGCTTGTGTAGCTGTGTAAAGGACGCTTTTTTTTCTCTTTTTATCATGCACAAAGGCTTTATTATTCATATTGATTCATGTACATCATAACATGTGTATGCGTTTGCTGTGATCCCAAGACAAAGCAGTTATGGCATGCGTGCTGATTTTGAATCATTGTAATCATTTTATTGATTGAATGAATATCAGATATATCAGATATGGCTATATGGAGTAGAGCTAACTTATTATGCTTACATGTGAAATTAGTATATGCACATGTAAGGGGGACAATAAGTTCAATGGTTATATCACAGATGTTCTGGAAACGTAGGTATGAAATGTCTGACGAAAGCACCTTATTATCAAAACTGAATATTTAATCTGAGGGCATGGTAACTACAACAGTACAGGTATTAACAAGATGAAGACAATATACCGCTTTAATGCTGACATCACTTGTCAACAACCTGAGCTTTAAGGTACCTAAGGTGATTGGTGTGATTGTTGGTGTGAAAGCAGTATGCATTTGAGATCACTGCAACAAGGTTACAAGCTTACAATACCAGGGCAAGGTTTCAGACCTCTTTGGTTTTTGAGATGAAGCCCTTTCAAGCCGAGTATAGGTAAATTTCTTTCTATTTGTTGGCCATAAATGAAGGAAATCCAAATGATTGAAAATAGTATGGCATTCATTTAGTTTCATAAACAAGCTTAACCTTCGAATGTGACCAAGCAAATGTGGGATCGTGCAATTCAAAGTATGAACCATTTAGTATATGACTTGAATCTTCATGCATGGGGGGAAAAGAAAGAAAGATGGCCATGGAAATTATCTGATCAGGCTTTATTCCATGGGGGAGTGCATTCCCTGCTGTGTCACTGATTACACACCTGCCATAGTGCTCTGTAGAGATGAGGACGTAGGAGAGAAAGTAACAGTACCTTCTCAGTAATCCGCAATGAGACAGACAATGCTGATAGGCAATCACTGGTGATAGGATGTACAACTAACCAGTATTTTAGATTAGGTTTGTAATGATACTGAGGCCAGCTGTTCAAAAGTGTACTAGTAGTCAGAGTACAAAACTAATGACACAGTTAATGCCAGATTTAAGTGCTAATACACTTTCCAAAAATTGAGTCCTGCTGTTGGTTAAATTTGATGGCTGACATTTGATGTTCAGATTTATGTACTCTACATGTAGTTCCAATTCAGGTGTGCCTAGGTTACAAGCCAGTACAAGATAATAAATAGAGTATGGTATATAAATACAGAGCTGACTTAAGACTTTCCTCTGTAAATTACCCTAAACTATTGCTGTAGGCAGAAGACATTCTACCTATTTTGTGTTCTCTTAAGTTTCGGTTCCATAGATGTATATCAGTTCATCTTATCAACATCCATGCTAAATTTACATCCAGTATTGTCCCATAGCATAGGAATATGTGAGAATTGGTTATTCTTCCTTAACCATGTAATGATCATATACAAATAAAAAGGCCAGATTTGCTGTACTGATGAATAGAAATCAATCAGATTTTAGATGAATCAGATTTTAGAGACAGATCTTATGAAATTGATTTTTCATTTAACTGCTTGTATTCGATGAAATGATGTGACAAATATCAGAGTGTGAGAATGGCTTACCATGTACCCTGATGTTCTGTCTGGCATGAACCTTTATGCAAAGAGATTTTTAAAGAAATAATCTTGGGTTAGTCAAAATGCCAAGCACTTATGGTGGAACAAATCTGTTTTTAAATTTATTGCAGTTTATGTCTTTGTGTATCCACTTTCTCTTCACTATTGAGAATTTTGTTGACAGAAAACTGTACTATTTCTTGAATTGTGAAATGGTCTGATCTAGCCTTGCCTGGTTATAAATGAAAATGGTGCATATCCAAACATCCAATAAGAGCTTTGCCTCAGCATTTATAGACTGAGCAAAATGGCAGCTGTGGAAAAATATAATATTCATGTTTTCAATGTGCTTTATTGTTTGAAGACTGGCCCCCAACAAAAAGTTTGAAATCATTGTGAAAGCGGCGATGTTACTGTACATGAAATAATACCTGTTTTGGTTTGTGTGCTACTACATAACATTTCATATGTACACTTACAATACAGTGAGCTGGGGATGTTTTAGGTTGTTCTACAATCATGTCACAAATCCCACAGCCTGCATGTACGTGTGGCAGTGGTGTGTAGGCTAATCGATTGTGTTGTGAAGTATTTGAACCGGAAATCAAATTTAAGTGCACATGAGAGATGATATGGAGCAAGTTATTGTACCAGGAATACTAATTGTGCATGTAAAATGCTTCTCTCTATGTCTCCAAATCAGCAGTCTTAGTTAATCCTAATGTTTAATCCCTCATAAATTTCAACGTTTACAAAGATGGAGATTTTGTATGCTGGCAAAACTACTTTAAACAAACCTAAATCCTCAACAAAACCACATACATGTACATAGTATGTGTTTTGACATGTTAAAGGAATGTTATTTGAACTGGACAGCTTACTTCATTAATTCTACAGAGTTCATTTGTACCTATTAACTGAACAGTATGTTTTGTTTTCAAAATATTGTGAATCATACTGTATCAAATTGCACCTAAAGTAATAATGTACAGGTCGAATATGTTGAGTATTTAGGATGTATTCAGTAACTAAGTATTATGAGGCCAGATCAACATCCTATTCATCATCCCGTTATTCGTTTTTGAAGTTTAGAAGTTATATTGACAAAATTACTTGACTGCTAGATGTACACATCAGATACTCTACCCACATGTACACCATTTTACATGTTGACTTTATAATGAAAAAAATCTGCCTCACCTGTAACAGATAATCAAAACCAGACTGTGTGTTATTTAAACACCTGGAGATGCTGTCACAAGTGGAGAAATGCCGGTGGTCTAAAATACTAGTTGCAGTTGGGCAGCATAAGAAAGCTATGGTAGTTGGATTTTATTCTCTTTACACTACATACATGTGCCTTCATCCAAATAAGTCCAGAGCTTGTGGGTTGTTTTTGCAGAGATTCGGTCATTCAATGCTTTTAATCAGTTTTAAATCCTGTAATGAGCAATGTACAATGGCAACGGTTGGTAACATCACTAGAAATTCTCCACATCGGTTGCCAGTTTGTAGACTTTTTTTTTTTTTTTCTCATTTTTTGTGACATGAATGTTGTCCCCTTGCTTCACAAGAAATTGTTTTGTATTCCAAAAATGTGAATGTTTTCTGCATCTTCTGTATATGAAATATCCTACAATTGCAGTAAATATTAAATGATAATAAAAGCCTATCTTTCATCTACATTACTGGTTCTTTACTTCATTATATACTGCTTTATACAATGTACTCCTTGTCCTACAAGAGTTCAGTGATAATAATGTAGGTATCACCACACAGACTGTAAAGAAATCCCCGCAAGTGGGTAGAAAGCTTGTGAAACCCTTTACATGGTAATGCATTCACTTCATTATGGTTGGGTACAAGTTGGGTCTATTCCCTGTGTATTTGTGCTTTTCTGTAGGTTTTGAGCTACTGATTTATTTGATTGGTGTTAAGGAGGCTTAAAACAAGAATTTGTTAGGTGCAAGAAGAAACGGAAGTGCCTAAAGTAAATCTAAATCATCCCCTTTTCGCCAAATTTCTGATAAATCACGATTCAATCTGCAGCCAGACCTCATTAGTCAAGGGCCTGACACTCGCAGCAACTCGAATAGCATTCCCAGCATTATAACTTCAAATATCGGACTCAAAGAGCCCCTTGAGCTATTGAGTTAAAAGACAAGTAAAATAAATTGAGTTATTTCGGAAGTGGACTGAAAACAGACATAATGGTGACCTACATTTTTGGGATGTGATTGGTTGCTCTTAATTTTTACAGGACCATGGGGATATGCATGTTCGAGCAACCCAGAGCATGATATGCCGTCACTTGCACCCCATAGTTGTACAGCTTACAGTGAAAACAGGGTTCAGGTTCGGGTTATAAAAGTTATTCACAGCTGATTGGTTAAAACTGATAACATGATGGTGCTTTCCGTTGCCTCGTGCACAATTTTGCTTGCTTTGAAATGCCATATCTTGGTTGTGATACATCACAAAAACAAAAGTTACGTGCATCAAACTACGTTTGGGATACTTTATCAATGCATGCATACATTTGGTCTAGTGTTGTCTTTTTCTTTTAACTAAATGCATCTTAAAAAAACAGACTAAGGAAGATAATGTCGACGTTCCTAGTGTGTAGCGATACATACTAATTCTTAATTTTCACAAATGAGAGCTGGTTTACAAGTGAAACAGCTTAGTGACTATCATGGCACTACATTGTACAACCGTCTCTTTCCTGCACTCTGTGACATGCAATACAACTGGTTTGAGTACAGCAATAATCAATTTGATTCCCCTAATTCCTCAACCATCTCACATAGGAAAGATCAACTTTCAGTGAAATTTATTTACTTCTTCAATTTGACTTTGGAAACTACATAGGCTGGATTAGCCAATTTCAGGGCTTAACAAAAAGTATAACTTTATCAGTCTGCACAGGGTAATGCCTTCAGGATATGCTTGAATAAACTTGCAAACCTGCGAAAAGATTTACAGTGGGCTTTTTACATATTACTCCAGAATACGGCTCTTACAATGGGTTTATTTTAAGGCGGAAATTAGTGAGTTCCCCCACTTAAAACTGCTTCTTAACAGGCATCAGCTACCTGCATATGGGTGATCTCTTTGGTAAAGGGCTTGTCTGCAGGAACGCATGTTTTCGATGACCGAACCATTGAGGGCAAGTAGTGTTCAAAATATTTCACTTGTATGCCATGGCTTGAGTGACAGCCAAGTGAACTGTTCATCAGTCTCACTGTTTCTACTACACAGGTCTTTATACATATTCACCAAGTCAACCTAGGATCCACAACAAGGACCCAAGACTGATATCCACTCTGCTAACCAGGGCCCCAAGGCAGAGAAGGGGAGATTTTAACACAAATCTGCAAATACCAAGGATTTGTCCTTGGACTTTTGTCTGGAAACCTGAAGAACTTCTTACAAGAGATCCTTAAATTCACCGCTCTATTCTGAGGTTGTAGGAGAAAAAAAAAGGTCCTGACTGCCAAAAATATACTAACTAGTGGCACTGTTCTATGTTTATCCTACCAATCTCTGAAAGCTTAAAAATAAAGTCGATGTTATTCTTGAAGTCTAAAATTCTTGAAGGTATTCAATAAAAAAAATTTTCAAATCTCCCTTCATATGACAATTGCTTCTTCTTGGACCAATTACCACAGAAAACAACTGTGCCTGCAAAGACATTTGCGGAAAACTAATAACTATTTACTTCTCACCACAGACAGTATCTCACAAGTCATAACAAGCATCATTGTACATATCAATATTTTTATTTCATGATAAAAAGTTTGTGAACATTACATGTACCGGTAAGTATAACTTTAAGGACTGGCATAGTTCTCAATGTTGTCTCCATTTTCTCCATGCAGAACTGCTTACACAACTAATCTTGTTAAAATCCACAACACTGTGAGCACTTAACAGAACTTCTCCAACTTCTGAGGAGAATTTCCAAGGTACATACTCACAAGAATTAAAAATTCCCAGTCCAATCACTAAACAAGCATACATGTATAATCCAATCAAGATTGTGTAGGGGTGGAATGTACATTGACTGTATCAGTTCTACCGAAGTGATTTAAAATCCACAGAAACTTGAATCCCATTGATGAGACTAGCATAATTTGCTGCATACATAAGATAAAACGAGACATTCATACATTTCTGAACTATGAACATTTGTATGGCTTGATAATGAAATCGCAAAGAATGATTCGCATTAATACAGGACATAACAAAAATTACAAACAACGATAGCACAACCAAAGATCAGGGAGTTAATACTTCATGAAAACGCAGCCATATCAAAAAGGCAAAGGGAGATAACTGGTGTAGAATAAGACAAGCATGCCTAGAGGGGCTGAGTTTGGAGTGACTACTTTGATGAAGGTTGTGATTACTACTTTAAACTTCGGCGAGATGGTTCTGAGGCCGTGGGAGGAGGGGGCGGTCCTTTACGCTCCAAGTCATCAATGTAAGCATTCAGCATTTTCTTCCTTTCATCTTCCACACAGTCCAAGATTAGGTATCGCTTGTCATTCTGCAACAGAAAAGGAGATAACATGCACATGAGGCGGCACAAAAATTCCCACAATGCAACCCTCGCTCGTGGATCGCACGGATAGATTCAAAGTGAATTAAAAGTCTATAGTAAACCAAATACCATCTTCCTTTCTATCGACAATATTTCAGGATTCCGTAATTCGTAATTCCCAATGATCTGTACTGCAGGGCTGAAGTTACATGATAGACCTCATAATTACAACACAACACCGTGTCTGACATTTCAAGTTCGTTGAACATCTCCCGTCGCATAGACAAGGGGAGGTAACTTACTAAAAAAATCAGCCTTTCTAAATACAGTGACTTCAGAGAGTTGATCGTCGAAGGGAAACCCCAAATAAAACTTAACATTCCATTGTTCACTCAAAGTAAGATATTTGGACGTATTAAATTTATGTAGATGACTTCTAAAATGTCAGCACAATTTTGTCAACACTGGCGGTATGTGCACTCTGGATTGGTTACAAAGCACCTACCTGTAATATCTTTTCTATATCTTTGAAGTGAGTATCTGTGTCTTCAATTAGCTTCCTGGACCTGTAGAAAAGTGAACCTGTCAATTATGGTTTATCACTTACTAGTATTACTAGGATGCATTAATTGTGTGGTGTTGCTGGTGGTGTTGCTGTGGGGGGTGGGGGGGGGGGGGGGGAGGGGGGGCTGGTCATACATTTGGGTACCTGAATGGATTTCATGTGGACTTTTGCCTCAACCAATCACTCTGCTGTACAATGTTGGTGAAAAAGTAAACAAAATTTTATGTGGCTAACAGTAATCACAACTTATTATTACATAGCACATTATTTTCACTAACCTAAGCTAATCACCTTTCTACAGCCAAACTACAGTTTGTACAGCAGGGCAATTAGCTCATGAAAGATTACGTGAAGTTATGGCTGATTCTCTTCACACATTATACAATTTTACTGCTGACAAAAATTTGTGAAATGTACAAGAACTAACCATGGTCTGTTTGAACTGATTAACACAGAACTTCCACACTGTCAGTAATTGAGAACTAACTTACTTGTAGGTTATCAACTTGCACTCTTTGAGGAGCTCCCTGAAGTCGGCTTTGGCCTGAACCATCTTCTCATGCATGTACTCCTCAAACTCATGTTCTCTTTTCTAAACACAAAATAAATAGCAATGCCATTCTCATATTTGTGAAATTACGAACAGAATATGGTTCTAAAGAGGTGTTAGAATAGTGAAAACATGTGGCTATGACTTCAATGACAGGTTGTCAATGACAAGACTGCACCATATGGCTACATGCTTGGCGCTGTCTTCACTCTTATCACTAAATATCCCACAGAATGTCGAAACATGGTATAGCTGAAAACTGGCGTATGTCGCTTTCTTGCTTGAAATATAAGCACAACAATCACAAAGTGTTAAAGTTCCATTATGAACACACTTACCCTGTCGCTCGATGAGAACTTGGAATATCTGGCATCATCTCTGATCAACTTTTTCACCTCCTTCCAGGCTGAGGTAAATGTTACCTGTAAAATTTAGAGCAGACTCCCTAAAACAACTGACTGGTATAGATGTCTTCACTGGTTATGCATGTGGTGTCTGCAATGGAAGTTGCACAAAGATGCAAAAAACAGGGTATAATCTACATACATGTAAGCTCTAGGGACAGACATCTGGCCTCATTCCAGATGGTCTGTTTCCCAGATGTTTAAATAGGGTGATCTATTTTCGAAGATATACATTTTTTTTAGATAAGCACACCTCTCTTTTATTGTTTGAACAGTGGGGCTATAATATGAGAAGTGATTTATGTGTTGGATTTTGATTAACTTAAAAATGCATTCACAAGTTTTTATTCATAGGATGTGACCCAGGGTAAAAACCAGCCAGCTCTAAAGTACACAGTATTTAAAAATCACAGCTCCTTGGTACACTTTTTCCCCCCATATATGTAGTTTTGCATTAAAATGTTCCCAACTGTAAGCCCAAAGGCACTTCGAATGGGAACAATAAAGCTGGAGTATTCAGCTACAATCTCAGGCTCTCTTCATGTAACCATGGCATCACATGTGATATCGTTTAACCACATCAGTACTATGCGTAAAGGAAACTTGGCTGATGTAAGTCCACTAAAGCTCAGCAGGACCTCTGGTGAACTGTCTTTTTGACCTATGAATTATGCTCTCTATACAAAGCGATAGTCTTTCGTGACTTTCTTCAACTTGATTTTCAAGCACCAATAGCTAAATCTGGATGATGGCTTCCAGAAAATTTGTATAGTCTCCCATAACAGCATACCCCAAGCTGCCAAATTGGGTGTCAAGAAGATCACAAGCTTCTATCAAAGACACAATTTTATTATTTCAACCCATGCATAGTGAGCAGCAGAGACTGCATAGTTGTACCTCCGGAGTGTCGTCAAGTAGTTTATGGAACATCTCTTTGTTCTTCTTGTTGAGGTTGTCAATGTGCTCCTCAAACAGCTTATCTCTCTCCTCTCTCTCTAGCTGGTCCACCAGCTCCCACCTGTGGTCCTTCCTCAACTGCTTCTTGGCATCCCTCCAGGTCACCTCAGCATTTCTCACCTGTCACGTGACACATACGTAATATTAAATCCCTGATTACAATGACCTGGTTTAGACTGTACTGAACATAATTTCTCTTATATGACAGCTTTGTAGTGAACAATTACAACGAGCACTGTCATCTTTCCAAGTCTTCAGTATCATAGATGTAACAGGCATTTGCAGAAGAAAATAAATACTGAAATAATTAAGATCACCTTGAAATAGTTTTACATTTTTGTATAATTTGAGTACTATTTGAGATACAGGACAATTCCATATGACAAAAAAGCTTGAAAATTTATATCTCTATTATTACATGAATTTCCGAATGACAGGGGTTGCCTAAACTGGGGCTTTTGACCCACCCTAATTCCTCACCTATTCGTATATGAAAGAGCAACTTTCAATGCAATTTATGCACATTTTTAATTTGAGTTTGGATACAAAACTATACTGGTTGGAATGGTTTCAATTTCAGGGCCACAAAAAGTATAATTTTATCAGACTATAAAGACGGCCATATGAGCATCTTCAACTGCTTACTGACCCCCATTCTTCAACACAGTGAT
This sequence comes from Liolophura sinensis, assembly GCF_032854445.1. Taxonomy (NCBI): domain Eukaryota; kingdom Metazoa; phylum Mollusca; class Polyplacophora; order Chitonida; family Chitonidae; genus Liolophura; species Liolophura sinensis. Next base: position 41,226,793 of record NC_088300.1, on the reverse strand, counting down.
ATTCACAAATTCTAGCCCTAGCCTTGTGAAAGGAGTGAAGTTATGCACTTGTCGTACCAGATCAGCCAGGAGAGCTTTGAAGTGCTGGACAGCCTCATCTTTCTTGTGCTGCTCCCTTTCCTTGTCTCTCTCCCTCAGGGATGTGGACAGGGTGCGCTGGACTTCCTTCTCACGCTCCCTCAAACTCGCCTCAACCCGTTCCTTTTTCTCTCTCTCCTTTCTATCTTCTTCATCAGATTCCTGCAAGCAATAAAACAATCTAAAGTTTTTGTTTGCTACCATGTTAATTTGCTTGAGTACATTTCACTTCCAAGAGCTGGTCAGGTTTATGGTGGCAGTAACCAAGAAAAGCTTATAATAAAACCAATGAAATTTAATCACATGTCACCAGCCTTCGGGCATAAAAGTTGCTTCCAATACTTCTGAAGAGGAAATTAGGGTATGCAATCTCAATGGTCAAGGGATCATGATCGGTAGCCTATTACTTTATTTATTTATTTATCTGATAAGTGTTTTATGCCTTACTCAAGAATATTTCACTTATATGACGGTTGCCAGCGGTGTGGTTAGAGGAAACCGAGCATAGCCCGGGGGGAAAAACCGACCAAAGGCAGGTTGCTGGCAGAAATTCCCACGTAAGGCCGGAGAGAAGCCATCATGAGCTGGATTTGACCTACTACTTCAACTGACATTCAAAATACTAGTAACTAGGTCACCGTTAGTTTATATCACTGCTAAACAATGAAATCTGCATGAACCCAATCACAGGTAACTGTTAAGATATTTACTTCACTTCTGATTTTAATGTAAGACTTCAGTAAAACTTACGTCTTCCAGATTTTTGACGTAATCTCTGAACCAGTCTTCTCGCCGCGAGCTGCTGTCGACAGCCTTGTAGCGAGGATCATGGTCGATCTTCTTCTTTGTCTCGCTCCAGCGCGAGTCTCGGTTCAACCCTGGCGTCTCCTTCAATAGCTGGATATACTCTGCCTTGAGCTACAAGGAGGAAAAAAGGGCAAGTGATGGACCACATAACTGAAAACAACTTTTCTAAACACATATATTTTCAAACAATAAAAAAAGCATCAAAGGCTGTCTTCACACTTGTACTTAACAGAAGGATTCTGCCATTTGAATTATTTTTAGCCAAAAAGTTTTATTTTATCCAGTGTTTTTAACATCAAAGATTCTTGGATGACAACCTTTGATTTATCCTAAAAAAAAATATAAGATTAACGAGTAAACCTGTCAACACAGCGTAAAATTTTTTTTAAATTCTACATCTGAAAGGAAATTATGTTACAGTTCACAAACACAATTTTCTAGGTAAAGCAACTGGAATGATGTGAAGAACCGTTATCACTGAATCGAAATGATAAAAACTGTTCCACTCTCTATTACAGGCAAGAACCTTAGTTTTATTAGCAGTATCATTACATAGCACAATTCAATTTATACCCATCACAATCCTCAATCATTATCTTTTTTTGTAGAAGGCAAATTATATAATTACATGTAATTCAAACCAACAAATCTATGAGTGTCAGAAATATGCTTTCTTGTTTTTGATACCCTGGTCAAGTGTAGCTGCAATGTGAACATACATGTAATTTGTTCTGAATACTAATATATTAAGGTGTTTAATGGGAATTCTATTCTTTTACATTTTAAATATTCAGGAAAGTTTGCCCAGAAAGCTTGTCCAAAGCCAGAAAGAAATCATATTTCTAACTTCCACATTTGACTTTGCATTCTATACAGCGATACATACATGTAGGTGTGACACATGTAAATAATAACATGTCCACACAATTCACCTCCAGTACATGTGTATGTGTACTGCCAGTCTGAAGGAGTTTTGTGTTGTTTGTTACACAAGAATTTAATTTGGTCAATAAAATACTCCAAGACCAAAGTGCATGTGTACATACACAAATATTTGGAGCAGTATTTCTTGCATGTTTTAATGCAGATGAGTTTTTCTTTCAGCTGAAGTAGTCATGTCCTCATAATCAAAAGCAATGAGCCCTATATGACACATCTGGAAGTCAGTGACTGTATCAAAGGTACATTAAGATTCGGCTGGTCAAAGATTTGTCAGCAGGACTACTTCTTGACTGCCAATTCACATACACATGCTACAGAGAGTAGGTAGGGCCTTGCAATTGGATTTTATACCCTTACTGACGTAAGATACAAGTACAGTAATGATCTGTGATAAACAGAGATGGTCAAAGTTTAAACTGGACAGCTTTAGAGCAAAACCATATATCAAACAGAGAAGCAATTACATTTACACCACTGTATATCCCATTGTGGAAGCACACAGCTAGGGGGCCTTATTCCTGCCGTCTTATTTCAAAGCACGAGACAGCGCATCAGTTATTCAACCGCCTTGCCTAGAGATCAACAGCTTCGACCCTTCTTTGAGCTTCCAAATGGACACAAGTTGATTAGTAGAAAAATAGATGTCACATAACTCAGCCGTTAACATTTACGTTTACCCATTTAAATTTAGACAACACAATATGCCATTAAAATCTCAAGTCGTTAAATTGGCATTTACTTATATCATGTGAGAAGCAAACTCGGCTGTTAAATATAAACTTAATTTTCTTGTCCTTCTTGTAAAATAAAATTCTCAGAAAAAAACATGACACATTTAGCTACATACTGTAAATATTTGATACTTTTACTTAATAAACCAAAGTTTTACAGTCATCAAAGAACTGACAGGTTACTGGGTCATTCACTCATTTGGAAACATAATGTAAAGTCAAAACCTATGCAATACATCAATGTCTATTATCTATTACAACAATCATAATTATACATTCACAAAATGTAAATAAAATCGAAACTTTTGCATGGAAACATGATCAAAAATGTCAAATAATCTAAGTTACGGAATATAAATCACCATGAATTCTTTATAAACATTAGATAAATATGAACACATATGGAGTAAATGGCAGACAGTCTGAAATCTCAATAATGATCCTGAAAAAAATGTTATCCTATAAAATGTTACAAAGAATGCACAAGAACATTACTGAATCATTAACATAACCTGCAATGAAAACTGTTCATGAAATAAAATGCACAATTCTGCCCTTCAGAATGCTGCACTCTGCTGGGAATTTTTGAACTGTTTGAAACGTTTTTGAAATTCAGGTATCTTCAGGTTAAATTTATGTAAAATTGATCCAATTGAAAAACTTCTATTAAATGGACATATTTTAGTGCAGTTGCATCAAACACAGCAAGCTGGTAATGGCTGCATGGCACTTGTCCCAGCATCTAGATTTACCCAAGATACATACCTTCTCTTTCTGGCTGGATTTCTCTTCTTTCTCTTTACGGCGAAGATCTGACACATAGTCACTGAAGATGCTTTCTCGCTCCCTCATCTTCTCAATACCTTTAAAACGGTCATCTTTGCCATACTTCGCTGCAAAGTCACTGAATGACGACCTAGAAAAATATACAACCATATATTTTAAATATCACAAACTACATGTCGTACACATGCGCACAAAGATGTAATTAGCATTACTCTCGTCATGCAGAGGCCCTTAGCCTTCTGTCTACTCACTCTGTTGAAAGAGCATACAAATCTGATACAAACTGTTCATTAACATGATCCAAAGGGCTTAATAGAAACTGTACCATCATACCCATAACGTCTTTTTGTTGCAAAGTTGCTTTGACTGAAGCGGAAGGGATTCATTTCACCAAAATTATTGAGATCGGGTTCATCCGCAGGTTAAGGAACAGGGTTTTAAGAATGGAGACTATGGTCCACTTGTGCGCAATCAGGGACGCCAGATATGGCTGAAGTAGTTTTTATTTTGTTGGAAAGGTGAAACTCTGCAGTCGAAACCCTGCCACTGTGTAAATCATGTGAATAGTAATGAAAACCTATCACCATTTCAGAATGATGCTGTTCAGCAATGTGCTCATTGGTGTTTTGCTAACCAGGGGCATTCATTGGCAAACTCGTATTCCATCACTTTTTACTTGTATCAGAAAATCAGCAAACAGACTACATAGATTTGAATGGTCTTTCCCCATGGAAGACTAAATGAGCATGGGATTTAAAAGGAGTTTTGACTTGTAAGTGAAAGCTATTCATTACTCTGGTGTCTTATCAGGCAAAAAATGTAGGATAAGTCCGAATGCTAAGGCATTAACTCTGAACTTGACATGTTGCCCACTAAATTGTAATACTAGAATACTGAACAGGACAGACCTACATGACACTTGAGTTACATTTACCCCACAGCAGAGTTTCTGGGAGTCCTACTGATATTAGCATGCTGTTGTGCAGTTTGTACAAGCAGCTAGGATGATACCCTACTGGAAAATGCTAGTTTCAATGCCTTTTTCCCAAAATTAAGGTAATTTATTCAGCGCATAATTTAATGAATCCATGAGGACAGTAATTACATTTATGTCCTGTACAAACTTACTTTCCATGAAGTTTGGCATCATCCAGCAGCTGTCTAAAGGCCTCCTTCTTCTCTTTCAGTTTACGATGTTTCTCTCTTCTCTCCTCTTCAGCCCTCTCCTTCACGTATTGCTCAAACACCTGCTTACGTTCCTTGGACGTCAGTAACAGGTAACGTGGGTCAAACACGATTTTGTGGAGCTCTTTCTCCCATGTGGAGAAGGCAGAAACCTAATAATGACATGACAATTAGATGAACACAACAATCACACCTCCAAACACACCTTCATCTTTCCATTCTCTTTGCTTAACTCCTACAAAACACTGTTAGTATGTCATTCACGCCCCTCACAGTCTTCTTGTACAAATCACACAAGACACAGGCAAGAGCTGAGAACTACAGAAACACGAACTATTGCTCTTCAATTGTGAACTTTATCAAAATCATCCCTAAAAAAAAAGTCATGCTGTATAATTAAAGCAGCAATTAATCTTTCCATGGGATCACTCTTGAAAGTACAAAAATCATGGACGCATCAAAAACAGCATTTCTACACATGCCTAAATATGAACCTTTCAGAAGTCACTTACAGCTGAAGATAAATCCAAGGCATCACCACATGAGGAGAGGAGATAATCCCCTCCGGAATAGGGCTCCTGGGTGGTGAAATCTAAAAATGTGTTCTCCGTATGCGACAGCACACACATGCCCATTTAACAAATACAGGAATAGTCATTGTGTCACGTAAGACATTAAATGTCCTTAATAAGGGAAAATCTACTGCAAGTTGAAAATTATATTTCACTTACTAATTTACTCGATTTGTGTTTTAGGCCATACTCAAGAATATTTCACTTATATGATAGCGGCCATCATTATAGCAGGAAGAAGCCCAATTTTATTTAATATATTATCAGCTTTACTCTAATAAAAAAAAATGCTATCTCATGCTTTGTATACTCTTGAAGGTAAGCTTAAATTTTTATTCATTTTTACGATATAAAAAAAAAAAAAAAAAAATGGTTACTTAATAATGCATTCCAATCTTTTCAGTCCAATTCCATGGTACACCACAGTAAGTTAATAATGAGAATGATCCCAGTTACTGCGTGCACAAGACCAACTTCTCCCGGCCTCCTTACCTCTTTCTCCTGCAGCATGTCTCTGAACTGTTTCATGCGGATCTCCAGCGGCACTATAGCTCTCTGCCTCGCGGCCTGTACCTCAGCCTCCATGGCCGCCTCCCTCCCGGCGTCAATCTGTCGAGGACCTCCTTCCTTTACAGACTTCTCCTCCTTCTTCGTCTCCTCCTCTTCTAATCTGTGTGGCAATAAAAGTATTTATGCATTCAATGCTGTACTCAAGAATACTTCACCTAAATCCATCTGCAGGTTGCTGACTGAAAGTACTGAAAGTATACGGTTATTTATACATGTACAATAATGCTAATACAATAATCTTTGTGTACTGACATTTCACTAAGCATCATTTTATTAGCCATCATTAGTTAGCCAAAACAAACAAAAGATCTAGTCTAGAACATGTACTCAAATATTACTTTATATAATTATTTATTATGATTATAAATTTCTTTGAACTTGTTATATAATTATTTGTTATGACTATAAATTTCTTTGAACTGACAAGAATACAGTTTTCCCATCCTTTAGGTTAAGCATGTTGTCCACAAGTTTCTGAATTTGCCATGGTGATGTAAAAAAAAAAACACAACGGATTCTTGTGTGAAAAAAAATCTGGCTGTATCTACTGTAGCTGGTATTGGGGCAGTACTTGCCTTACCATTGTAACTCCTAACCTTTTAATAGCCCTGAGCATCGTAAGCATGAAGAATGTTAAGGATAACCACACAAATTAGGAGAAAAAAGTCTCACTTCTTTTTCTTGGATAACGGTTCACCCTCAGCAACCTCATCTTCACTCTTCTTCTTAGAGCCTGCACCTGATAAAACAATTTCGTGATGCAATATTTAAAAGACTACTTCACATTAGGTCAAAATTATGTCCATTAGGTTTCAGCTGCTCCCTAAATACCGTAAACACATTCCATCATATTCTGTTGACAAGCTGAAGTCTGCCTGAATGACAACAATGAATAGCATGCTGAAAGTGAATGCCTGAATGTATACGAATCATGCTTTTGTATGTACACAATCAACCATAAGGTGACTTATTTATGTATATAGGGTGGGCATAAAAAATGGGCCGTACTTTGACACTCAATATCTCCAAAACCCTCTTACGTCAGCTTCTAAAAATTTACACACTCAAAAGCCATTATGTCCTAAGTATACAAACCAAATTTCAATTTCATCCTTTAAGATTTCTGTTCATGGGACCAAAATCAAAATAGAGTCAAAAACGCATGTTCCGGACATTTCAAAATGATGTTCTACCTTGTCCACCGCAGAGAAAATTAGATTGATTCAGCAAAACTTGTGAATATCTGGCAAAAGGGTTTCTCTGACACTAGAGCCAGACAATTTTTCCAGACAATTGATTGATGCGTGTCACACAGGTACAGCGCTCTACTCATGACACCTCACAGGCGATGCAATGTGGGTCATCGGAACGTGTGTTCTCAAGGCTATGTTTTCATTTTAACCCTGTGTACAGACTACTCAAGCTATGACCTTGAAAACTGGTCAGTATATTAACAAAATCAGGCCATTTGAATGTCTAAAGTTTGAAAGGGTTTGAACAAAGGATAACTGAACAATGCAGCATCAAAGTACGGCCCATTTTTTTATGCCCACCTGATGTATCAACCAGGAAGTCCACAAAATCTTGTTACCAAGCCGAATCAGAATCCTGAACTTTTAGCGTCAAATTTATCACCTACAATAAATATTCTACATAAACCATCATGACTGGGTGTGTTATATCTGTTAACCATTCCACACTAAAATACTTCAATATTACCAGTCTACACTGCAACATTACCTTAATTCCCAAACCATCTTTCTTTGTTCAGTCCCTGTTAATTGCTGAAGCTACTCTCAACTCACCGCTAACCTCCTCCTTGCCTTCTGGTTGCATCTGTACCATCTTGTCCACGTCTGTTCTGTTCTTCAGTTCCTCAGGTCTCTCCCATAGTGATGTTCTCTGACTAGGGTTGTAATAAAAGCACCGCCCATCACCTGTCCAAACCACACACCTGGCAACAGAGAATTCCAGCTCAATTCTAATGTGAACAAAACGGCACATAACGAGGAAGGAGGGTATTATGTGGACACTCTTGCGAGATATCTGGCTGCAATAGCTTCCTTCACAAGCCCCTGCACTACAATTTCTCAGAATCCTGTTACTTCTACTAGGAAAGCCGTAGTTGCTTAAGATCAGTTTGATTTCCATTACACAGTCACATACGTGTTTGTTTCCATTATGCTGCCCTTGTCAAAGGTCTTTGGAGAGGTGTGCTTAGCATAGTGTTCCTGGTAATGGTGTACTTCCTAGTGGTCTTAGTAGATATGCACTTAGCAGATGTTCCTGGTACTGGTGTACTTCCTAGGTCTTAGTAGAGGTGTGCTTAGCAGGGTGTTCCTGGTAATGGTGTACTTGCTAGAGGTTTTGGTAGAGGTGCACTTAGCAGATGTTCCTAGTACTGGTGTACTTGCTAAAGGTCTTAGTAGATGTGTACTTACCAGGGTGTTCCTGGCACTGGTGTACTTGCTAAAGGTCTTAGTAGATGTGTACTTACCAGGGTGTTCCTGGCACTTGTGTACTTGCTAAAGGTCTTAGTAGATGTGTACTTACCAGGGTGTTCCTGGTACTGGTGTACTGGATACGGGCCGTGCTCTCTCAGCAGCCTTTTCCTCTTCTGTCTTCTCTTCTTGCTCTTCCTCTGCTTCCTACAAAACAATCATATATGTTGTTTATGACATGTTATGACAAAAATATGGTAAACTCTGCAAATTTGGAAAGAAATCAACCTGCGAATATCTTAAACACCAAGCTAAAAGTGAATTCCTTTTGAAAAGTGAATGTTTATCATCTCAACCTACCAATAAAATGGATTATCTAACATTCAGAATACAAGAACATCTTGAGAGGATATATGCCTCTGTGTGCATATTCAAGAGTAGACTGGAAGTTGGAGAGCATGATCTGAATTTGATAAATCAGAACTGACACAGAACCAATATTAACCTGCCCAAATTCATAGCAACTCACAGAGGACATTTTCCTCTAGACTGTAAATCGTTGGATATATATGGAAGGTTTTTCATTAGCTTATACATGACTGCAAATCTGACATGTTCTTCCTTGACTTGTCCTTGGTTGTACTGTGGATTGGTTTCTTCCTTTTCTGCCAATGACTGTTTAGCTAACAACTTTGTGCATTACCTATTTACTGCACTTTAGGTTATTTTAAGCCATATTACAGCATGATGTACAGGTAGTATTATCTTACCTCTTCCTTTTTCTCTTCTTCCTTGTCACTGGACTCCATACTCTCCTCCTCCATCGCCTCAGGAACTGATCCGTTCACATGACCATTCTCCCCTGTACTTGCAGGTGCCGGAGCAGCTGCAGCCTGAAGCTGGGCAAGCTGGACTGTAACACGAACACCACCAACACCATACAGAGAGACCTATCACATAACGGGACTTCTGGATGTATGGGAATGTAAAATGCTACTCTGCTCAATTGGGTAAACACAAAATCCTAGATGGGTATCAAATTCTGATGGCTTAAGAACACCTTTGGTAATGCTAGATGAGCGGTTACAGTGATAGGTGACACAGCTTTGTTGAGAACTTTCTCTGCTAGGAATTATGTTCCTATGTTGCACTGCACTTGTGCAACAAAAAGCCAACAGTGACAAAGAAAGTTGGCAAGAAGCATCACATATCCATTTCATAAACATAATGTCTATTTGAGCCCCATGATATAAATTTCATACGTAAAGTCAAGCAGGCAGGCATACAATGAAGTAAATTGATCATTAGAGTATGACTGTTCAATTCTTACTGTTTTAAGATGGCGACTGTCCGTGTCCACGGTCAAGGGGGACAACTCCAAATGAACTTAATCCTTCCATAACTCACCTTCCCAGTCTACCAGAGGTTGAGGCTTATCCCATGTTGACTCCATGGTCCGGGAATTGTAATAGTAAACTCTACCATCAGAGTTCTTGTGTTCAGACCACTCTGCCACCTCAGCAGGTTTAGGGGGAGGCTGACAAGGACAAAATCAAAAATATTCACTTTCCTTGTTTAAAACACAAAAATTATCTGTGGAACTTGATTCAAAACATTTTCAGAACAAAGAGACAAAGAGAGGAGTTCTTCACGCGCTTTATACACTTTGCAGCCACTTCTTTGAATGTAACCAATTCGTATTCACAAAGATATTTTTCTTGACATGATAAATCAGTTTAAGGTGTTAAAACATGAATTCACTCCAGGACAGACACCAAACAATAGTTGAAGAAAATCTTTCTTACTAATACATTCTTAATTGTGAAAACCTGAAAATTGTATTTTAACTTCCAGCTTGATAATTCCAACCGACAAAATTCTCCTGCACACACATAAATGTCAGTATCTCCTTTTCATGGCGCAGAAAAGTCCTATTGTCTTTTTATCATCAAACTCACCTGAGCCTGCGGAGGTTTGTGTGCGGCAACACCTGCCTGAGGCTGGGCTGTTGTACTGGTCTGCTCTGGCCCTTGGGTCTGTTGGGAGTTGGCCTGAGCCTGAGCCTGGACCTGCTGGGCTACCTGCTGGAACGTCTGAGGGTTGAACCCAGGGGGCATCATGTTGGGGTTAAAACCTGGCATATACAAGGTGAGCGTACATTTTAGATCATACCCAGATACACCAGGGCTGCAACTTTGAACAAATATGGAGACTGCTTTGGGCGTAATCCTCGCATAAACTGATATATTCAGGTTGAAATCAAACAAAACTGACATTGCATAAGAAAAGGTCATTTCAAAAATATAATTTTCACAAATTATAAAACCTAACTGGGGGAAAAAAGCAATTTACAACCATTAAAGGAGAACCCAAATGTTTATATTTTCATACTAAATGTTCCCTAAACACAATATTTTCGCTATGTTAGTTTGTAAACAGCATTTTAAAAAAATTACTTTAACTAGTTCCACTTAAAAAAAAACCCATTAAAGTTGGACTGCCTGCCTATCTTGTCTGCACGGAGTACTAGTCGGGTGATGTCATGTCATGAAGACCTGCTGGGATTATGTGTTGAAAAGCCCTGCACAGCACTGACAAATCCATGTATTACGTCTCCCCACTGTGTGTTTTTCCTGATGCTATCGTATGACTAAATCCATAATTACCCCTATGTGAACGCCTCTAAATTAACACCCTGAAAATCAGTAAAACAGTTTTACAACAAGTATTTTGAAAAAACATCATAGATATATTAGATTGTGGAAAAGCGTGCAGAGCATAGCGACACCCAAGTCCAGCTATAGGCCTACCAGTGACATGATCATCGATTCAGTAAGGCCAGCTGATTGTGATTTGCAGTGACAAGAAGAGTCTGTTGTTCAACACTGGTGAAAGAAACAATCAAGCTAATCTTTTGTGTTTTAAAAAAGTATCGCTGCCAAAAGTAAATAAAACTTAAATTATATTGAATGGAAACAGCAAATGGTAACACAGAGAAATGCCAATTAAAATTTTGTCTGAGTTCCTGCTACTGGCTTGAAGGTACGGCATGTTGCGGGGTATCAGGTGCACACAGCGGTCTGCAGGCAAGGTGTAAACTGAGCTGGAGGGCCGCCCTGTAGCCTTGTGGCCATTGTGGGGCAAAGGCTAGCAGCTCTCTACAGTTCGTGTCACAGCCTGCTGTTTCAAACAAGCAAGTAACTGAACAACTTCTGCATTCCAGGAGTGAAAATCTGGACTTCTTTCTTTCTCGTTTGGCTTTTGGGGGAAGGGGGAATATAAGCCTCATCCATCCGCCTTTTATTTTAGTAGGTGGCTGAATTAGCAAGTCTCGTACGACTACGATCGAGTCCTCTGCAATGAAAAGGTGTTTCTGAGGAGATCTTGTCCACATTTTCTCAATCTTTGCATCATACAGTTGTACATGCCTATAAACAAGGGTAAGAGAGTTACAGAAGTACCTGGGAAGTTGGGTAGCCCGGGGAATGGGTTGGGTTGTGCTGGGGTTGGCTGGGGCTGTTCACTACCTGGCACACTTTGATGTTGTTGTAAGTTTGGTGTGGTGGCTTGAGCTGTGAATAGACAGTAACAAATCAACTCATTTGAAACTGCATTTCACGATATTGTTTCTTTTCATTAAAATGTTCATGGTGAGGGGCTGGGACGTGTAATTCATGTAGGATTACTGGACAACAAAATGGAGATATTGGAGATTCCAGCAAAACTATCAGTCCTAGGGTATGTTTTCCCCAACAAGCATGCAAAGATCAGCCATATTTTCTTCTCTGGGATGTTTTACTTCATCGTTGAAGTTACTTTGACTCATGGGATAATGACTATCCTAAAAGACTAGCAATCATACATTTACTAGGATAAACACCATATTATTATTATTCTTTTTCAGGAATGATTTTGACACGTCTCTGAAACTTTAGAATGATGATCAAACATCAGAATCAATGATGACTGGCCAACAGTGACAACAGATGGTCTACATGTAGGTCACGCACATGGATTCAAAATGGCCGCCAATTAATGGTAGAAAACAGGCCCACAATTTTGCAAGAACAGACCACCACACAAATGAAGAGCTAATTTTATCCTTAAACTTTATCCTTAAATTGTGTCATTTTCTACAGTAGTATTTAGAAAATGTACCTGTGCTTACATGAAAACATTACAGAGTCAGTATGCTTTAGCAAGTCTTCTATAACATAAGTTCTTCTTCATTTGGACTATAGCTGGTCATTTTCTTATTCAATCCCTGCTCATGCTGGTGTCCTTACCCTGTGCAACTGCTGCTTGGGCAGCAGTTGATGTTCCTGTGGAGACCGCAGGGTTTGTCTGAGCAGCTGCCATGGCTTCCAGCTCAGCCTGGGTAATAATCTTCACATTTTCTGGCTTTGTCCAGGCTGCAACTCGCGTCCGAGAGTGGTAATAATATACCTACAATATAACCCAACAATACATAGCCATTAGAATGAATTCTCTTCAGAGTGAACGAACCTATGTTATACCACAGATGTAATGAAACTGATTCCTTTGGTTTACTCTTCATGAATTTCATCCACAATAAAATAAATGGGGTCTAAATCACCAATAGTAGTAGAATAACATGCAAGTTTCAAGTTCATAAATGATCTGACTACCCTCTGTGAAAAACAAGTCTTTTGAGTATTTGCAGATTTCCTCTGGCTTGCCAAGAATTCATTGGAATAGTATTTACAGGAATATATCCTATCCTATTTGCATGTTGGTTGTTTGTAGCATTTCATTTAGATAAGGAAGTCAGCAATACACACCTTTCCTTCAGGGCTTTTTGTCTCCACCCACATTTCCTGACTAGCATCTCCTCCACCTTGGGATCCTGGTCCCATTGGAGGGAAACCAGGAGGTGGCATAGAGAAGTTTGGGGGTGGCATGTTCGGGGGTGGCATCATGGGTGATCTCTGCAATATAATGTATGCACATTCATTCTATTGCCAGGTATTGCTTTGAACATTTACATAGATTTTTTAAAGGGAGAAACACTCTTCAATATTTTCGCATAAAGGTACTTAATCATTTAATGATGTCCAATATTTTTTTCCTTATTATTATTATTTTTCTCTGGTTCAACAATGGGTCCACAACTGACTTTGCCTTCAAATCAAGAACAGTTACAATGTCAAGGGTCAAAAAATAAAAATGATGACTTCCACACTGAGCCAAGTTCATCACAAAAATGACTTTACATCATTGAAATATTCATATTTCACATACACAAAATGATTGTTCGGTGTATTTTATCCACTTCCACGCTGTTTAACAATGTCTACAAACACAATCTAATATTTCACACATATAAATTTTGTCATGGTCATCACATTTGTCAAGAGCTCTAAATGTCAAACACTTTGACCCCAGAATGTAGAGGTAAAAATAAATAATTTTTTTTATTCTTGATCTAGTCCTGTACTTACCATGCCTGGGGGAGGCATGTTTGGAGGTGGCATGCCAGGTGGAGGAGCCATGCCAGGAGGTGGAGGCATCCCCGGCGGTGGCATACCATTCGGCCCAGGGCCAGGGTTCATTCCAGGGGGAGGCCCAAAGTTAGGATTGAAAGGAGGTCGTCCAAACGGAGGAGGACCTCGAGGGTGAGGACCCCTCATTCCTGGCGGTGGGCCCCTCATTCCTGGGGGAGGACCCCTCATTCCAGGAGGTGGACCTCCAGGCGGACCCCGGAACCTGGGAGGGCCAGGGGGTCCTCTACCACCAAATGGAGGTGGACCTCTGCAAAATAACACAAAGGAATTACTTAATGAATTTTATCGATTTGAATATACCACTTTTTGGCAGATGAACTAAAGATGCTGAATGATACCTACTTAATTCACTGATAACAGTGCAGACAGTTTTTTTCCCCCCCTGCTATGTATTTTTCTTTTTCACCCACAAGAACTCTAATCCATTGCCATCTTTCTAGTCTGGCATTGTGAACAGCAAAGCAGATGTTGGGCAGCAGACTACAAGACTAAGAAACACTGTTCTGCCATGACCATGCAGGAGAGTTAATTTTAGATTAATGGTACATGTATATACAATAAGACAATGTACACTACGGATAAAATGTCTACATCCATTCCCAAACCCCCAAGTATTTTCTTATCTGTATTTAGATGCTGTAAACCCATGAAAATCTGAAAGTTTCTCAATCATCATTGATCAACCTGGGAGAATGGACAGTGCAGGGGTTTTACAACGCTTCTGTTAAGTGGACTCAGAAACATACAGTTTTTAAAGGTTTGGCAGCATCTCGATACAGAAAGGAAATTACCCAGGGTTTTGGGAAATTGTACGATGTATCTGTAGTATGCAATGTTTAATTCATTATTTAAGGTAAGTTCTTTCAAGTGTCACTTTATGGCAGAAAAAGCAGATCACTCAAAATATCTCATGCTGCTGGTGTGATTTTTCATAGTGGTATTAAAGCACTGATATACAATGACAACTATCAGTGACAGTTGTCAATAAAGGTGTAACTAGAAAAATTGCAACCAAATAGCATTTCATTTCCTCATTGCTCATCACACAGCAGCTTTTATCTATCTGTAGTCCAGTCTGGTCTTTCCACATATACTATATGTCGTATGTGTACTATATGTCATATGTGTAGAGGTATTTCATCCCCTCTCTAATACTGGGCTGGCACAGTACCATGTAGCCACTGCAGCAACCTATGGTAAACTGTACACTGTTTCAGGATGAGTCTGAAAAATCTTTTCTAAACGATCTCCGCATTCCAAAAACAGGCATGACTGTGGCTCATACCTTTCAGCTCACCTGCATATGTAACATCCCAGGTGTATTCAGTAATGACAACCCATTTTGTCTTCACCAGAGTTATGGGTCTTGAAAAAAAATTGTTGTTCCTCGATGGTGCATGCGCACTGAACCTGAAAAAGATGAGCCTAATCGCCAACTAGCTTTGAAATTGTTTGGCTATAGGCTACCTGGGATGTTGTGTGTGCAAGTGAGCTGAGAATTAAGAGCCATAATTTACATGTGTTTAGTTTACCATAGGTTGTGGAGAGGCTATGATACTCTGCCAGCCCAGTATAAAGAGAGGAACTGAAATAACAACCTCAGGCTAGCTACTCTGGTACATCACAACATAAACATTCTTAGTTGCAATAATGTACCTCTCGCTTCTCTGAGTGGCAAGTAAGCACCGCGTTACAACATGCTTCAGGTTCTAAAATGTCAATTTTCTGATTGAGGGCATTTATCAGTAAATATCTTCAAAAATATGTCATGCAGCTGCTCAGTGGGATATTTTGGTATCGGTAAGTCTGTATGTATGCCAGGGGTATTCTGTGCAAAGTTGGGATGGCTGCGAGGCTTATTTTTGAAGATATTTACTGATAAATCTCAATCAGCAGATCGACAAACTGGAAACACACTGTAACTCTCGTGGCGCTCGCAAAACTCAAAGAAGCGAGAGGTACATTAGTGCAACTAAAATCTTTCTTTGCTGCGCACTTAAATCTGTGTGGCAGTGGTAAAGACGTGGTTTGTCTTTTTAACTGTTAGTCAAAGAGCCGCTGCTATGATGCTCATTGTGAAAAGCTGGTTCAACAATAAATCGACGTCACTTTACCGCCTGATAGCAACCTCGTCTTTCACATTACCCAACTTTTCATGTGCGATGTCCGATGTAATATGTGATCGCTACATTCGATCTCGATTTCATCTTGCTACATTGTTCATACCACCATACATCATCTGTCCAGAGATGAACTAGCATGCCTACAACACCGAAGTTTCGTCTTTGCAAAATAAAACAAACCTTGGTCCACGAGGGCCAAATCCTCTGCCACGGGGAGGTCCTGTTACAAATCTATTTATTTTGATGTCATTTGGTGCACCATCTTGCTTTCCTGGGTCGTCGTGCGACATATTTCCACCAGAATTTCCATTCTCATTCTCCTCCATTTTGCTGCGGCCTACTCTTCCACGCCTAGGCTAGCCTCGTTTTCGCTTGAGACTATGTGTAGTCTCGCGAAACCATAATGGATGCGTTTATTGAATAACAGTCTAGTAATACGTATATTAAAACCTAACACCATGATATCTGTTATTGCTTTGCTTTATTTTCAAATATAGCATAGTAGATTAATTTTTTCATATGCATTCACCACTGTGACATGTAGAAATCACATGAAAATCAAACTGAACCAGTCTATTAACCACGTCGATTGTGGGCAGACTCCATTAACGGTTAGGCCGTGGAAGTTAACATTTTCTTAGCTATTTAACTTTACATTACCTCGGTCAAAAGTTATTTTATTTCATTAATTCTCTGGACTATACAAAAAAATGTACATCGACTAAAGCATTACAGCTTGCCAAAAAGGACAGTCGTTAAGTTAGATACCAAACTGCGGCTGGTAACAAAGGTATTGTTAACCGCGCACCTGACGTCTCCATACTGACATCACACTTTAGTCCCATGACTGTGTCGTGTACTACATGTTCTGTGCGTGTTGGTTTTGTTGTGTTATGTTTACGGAGGAAGCAGCTGTGTAGAAGGCATTTTTTGTGAAACCAGCGCGGTTGTTATCGCGCCTAATTGTGAATTCGTATTGAAATGAGTCGTCAGAGGCCGCTACCGCTGATAATAGACGAGAGTGCCTCTGAGACGATAGCGCCACCACCTGATGTGACTTTCTCATCGGTCACCTCACACATGGACAGTCATAGTAACAGGTCTCCATCCAGACACACAGGCACAGGAAAATTAGAAAGCTCTCCATTATTATCCAGGGTGGAGTCTGAATATGGAGTATTCGAGAACAATTTTCCGGACGATCCTCATTTCCAGGAGATCGTTCGGATTGCGGAGAGGGCGATTGAGAATGGGGTCTATCCAGAGAGAATCTATCAAGGCTCCAGTGGCAGTTATTTTGTCAAAAATATGGAGAGAGTGAGTTTGAGGGGTTTATGTATGATGAGTCAGAATGGTTAGGATAGGGGCATACATGGTAATCTTACATGCCAGCATTCATTTTAATCTTGATAAGTGGGAAGGTCTGTCAGCAGTCTGCGGATGGTCTTGGGTTTCCTCCCATCGTATTGCTGGCTACCGTCATATAAGTGAAATATTCATGAGTACGACGTAAAACACCAGTCAAATAAATAAATAAATAAATAAATAAATAATTAAATCACTTAAATCTTTCATACTGGTTCTGCTGTAACCGTTTTGAATCAGACGTGAAGGCATATTGTACTAGTGTTCATGCCATTGACGATCAGGCTAATCCCCTGTTATAACATAGCCTGAGCCCTTCTTTGTCGGTATCATACATTGGGTTGTTCTTCATTTGATATATTCCTCATTGGTCTCACATGTATCATATTTTTCAATGACTCATCCACTGACCCTAGATAGAGTACTGTACTTCCCCTACTGATATGCTGACACATGTAGCTGTTAAAGCTCTATGGGTTCCCCAGTCATGCTAGTTCTGTGTGGTGGTGCATGTACTGAAAGTTAGGGAAATCACATAGTGATTTATGAATGGTGAATGGTTCAAGTTATCTAAGTAAAACTGTTGCCACAAAAAGTCTTAAAAGGAAAAACAAATCATTTCTAAGTGAAGGTGGTATGTTGAATGTTTGGAGCTGGCCAAACTACCATTAGCACCTAGGCTGTGAACGGCTATGAACTTCCTCAGCTAATATGTGTGAGAACAAAGTGAAAGTAACAAATTTGGGAGAGTGACTGAGGTGTTTAAATTTGGATCATTGGTAAAACATAACAGAGATTAAGCATGGGTCTGTTGTTCAGTAAAAAGGCCTGTCTGCATTTAAGCCATGTCTTGTGCTTCCTTTGAAATTCCAAGGTATAGCTATCCATAACTGTTTATATATGCTGGAAATGTGTGAGGCACCCTCTTTTTCATCCTGGGATGAGCTTCTACTGAAATCTGCCATATTGTCTCCTTTTGGATTTTAGCCTGGACCAGCCCAATTTTGCAAGCGTTCACTCTGTAGCTCTCCATCCATCAGCATCAGCTTTTCACCAATGAGGTTGAATCATTCATCGCCTTGTGTCTTTTGTTGGAGTTACCACAATACTCTACTTTATGAAGTTTATCAATGGAAATGGAAATATTTGATGAACATAAGTGTACATGTACATCACATGTGGAAAAACCTGTCAGTAACTTGCCAAAGGTTGGTGGTTTTCTTCAGGCACTCTGGTTTCCTCCACCTATATATATATGTATATATATATATGTAGAAAACAAGCCCACAAATCATACCAAAAGTTTTTAGTTTTAAATATGACTTGGGCTTTCCATGATTCTTGTGCTGGCACATTTATGATTAATGTCTCTGTGAAATACGTACATGTGTTTAATTTAATTTCAGAAAACAATATCAGTGTTTAAACCAAAGGATGAGGAGCCATATGGTCAGTTGAACCCCAAATGGACAAAGTGGATGCACAAGTTGTGCTGTCCATGTTGTTTTGGCCGTAGCTGTCTGGTGCCTAATCAGGGCTATCTGTCAGAAGCAGGGGCCAGCTTAGTGGACCAGAAGTTACAGCTAAACATTGTTCCTAAAACAAAGGTATATACATGTAATATGAACATGTCATGATATGAAAATATACTGATTGTGTAAGTGTATATTCAGTTGGGAACATTCTGTTAAAAAAGCTGTTTTTAGGCCTATTTCTTGATATTGTTTGAAAAGTGGATGTGTAGGCCATCCTTAAAAAATTCCTTGTTGGACATAACTAGAAAAACTAGTTGATCAGTAGGGAATACTTTTTTTCCCTCTTTTGCTGGCAAAAGAAAAGGTTACAGATTTGAAAGAAATTAACAGAGCGGGAAACATATTGAAAAGATGCCGTTTTGGAGGGTTGGTCACGTTGCACAAATCGGACATACTGTTAATGATGGCCTTAGGGTTGTTTGAGAAGGAATATGACCGTATGCTAACCAGATGTGTCAGATGTCAATATGGAGACAAAAGATTCTAGTTGTGAATTGTGTTAGCCACATGTAAGCTTTCTTAGGTCTGGGCATCCTGTGCTAAGAAATGTCTATAATAGTACGACATTACAGTTAGTTTCCCTGTGCACATGTTCAGACTTGATCTTTTTTGCAACCATCCTGAGACTTCTCTGTTGTTTGTTCACATTACAAATGAGGAGGTCAGGTGACAAAGGGGATGCTTTACTCAGGGCACTGGTTTCTCACTACCCCCCCCCCCCCCCCCCCACCCCCCAACTTCCCAACCTTCCAGTGACAAATGACTGTGTTATTAAGTACACTCCCAACCTCAAGGCTCCAATTTTTGCATTTTCATTGTCAGCCTTGGACACGGAATTTGTGCACATCCCTGGCTTGCATGGCTTGCATTGTCTTGGTGGCAAAAAGTAATGGACAACATTTATGGGTTGTATGAAACAAGTATGGCATGGCAGCCTGTTTGTATGCCGTACATGGGAAAGTTCATCAGTAACATGTCAAAAGCCAATGGATGGTCTACCTTGGGAACTCTGGTTTCCTCCACCCATAGAACTGACATACACTGGACTGGTTACAAATTCGTGAGTGCCGCATTAGTCACCAATCAAATAAATTCAATAAAAATGTGGTGGTGGTGGGTGGAATTGTACCTAGATGTAAACCATTATTCAAAGAGTATTTTGGAGTGCCTCAGTTAGACCCCTTCTAGCTGTCTGTACTGTATATATATTGAAGGCCGATGTCACCAAACTGGCTGATGATATTTTATATGTTAACCGCTATTTCCTTTCTTCTGCAGGTTGTGAAATTAGCAAGTGAGACATTCAATTATAGTGCAATAGATAGGGCCAAGTCGAGGACCAAGAAAAACATTTATCACAGATACCCTGCGGTGGGGAAACACTTTCACAGGATTGGTTTACCCCCTAAGGTATGATGAAATGAAAAACATTAAAGTGACATGGGAAATTTTCAGTGTTTGTACGTATTTGAAGTATATACTGTATGTAACAAGAACACAGGTTAATGCACTGTGCTACGAGACCACTTCTTTTTCACTAGACTGCCAATTTGTTAACAGGACATAAATTTTCCATCCATCACTGTGTATCAGCGAGTCACACTGGACTGCTTAAAATTTTGTGAAATATTTTTTGTCCCAGAAATATGAAGTGAACATCAATATCAAGTTTTGTATGTCTTTCCCATTTTATCTGATGTTGTCATGCAGTTGTCTCCCCTTTTCAGGTGGGGTCTTTCCAGGTGTTTGTTACTGGTTATAAGGATGCTGATTTTTGGTTAAGGAGGTTTGATCAGGAATCTTTGCCTGACTCTACTGCTCAGAGGTTCCAGAATCTATTTGAGAGGCTTGTTGTCTTGGACTACATCATTAGAAATACAGGTAACATTTGTACATAACTTAACTAAATTTTTTACACCTGCCTCAACAAAGTTGTGCTGTAGGGGGTTATACTGGAATCACCCTGTCTGTCTGCAGACACGCTTTTGTCCATGGATCTCCTCCAAACTACTGCACTGATTTTTATGAAACTTACCATACATCTGGCCTATCGCTCAAACTTGTGCATGCTTAAGTCTAATGGTAATCAAGTATAATTATTATCATAATTACCCTCATTTAGGACTTTGTGTAATAGTGCTTTTTTATGTATTCAGATTTTGTCCATGCAACTCTTCCTAAAGTACTGAACATATTTCCATGAAACTTACCATACATCTTCCCTATTATCTGACCTTGTGCACGCTTACATTTAATTACAATGAAGTCATTATTTTCAAAATTACTCCCGTTTGGGTACATAGTGCAGTATTGGATTTTCATGTACACAGGTTTTGTCCATGCAACTCCTGCTAAAGAACTGCACCAATTTCCCTGAAACTTTGTGTGTACCTTTTATATCATCTAAACATCTACATACTTAATAGAAGTAACAGTTTGATTATTATTTTTATTTTCGTTGTAACCCCCATTAGGGTAGGTGGCATAATAATCCTTTTCTTGCACACAGCTAAATGGGCAAGACTCATTTCGTTATGGTGATGTTGTGTCCTCAGATCCCCAGTGGCACAGCATCAGCCTTATTTCAGGGGCCATGGTTCTCTCAGGGCTGTCTGCATTCCTCCGACAATAAATCATAATTCATACTTATGGTAAACTACACCAGTTAAATAAGCACATATAAGGAAATGTATATCTGTATTTATGATAAAAGAGAGTATCACAAGGAGCAGTGAGGTGCATATGCGCTTGTTTTTCCTATTGGCTACATGTTTATCAAGACTAATCCATATATATATGTATGTGATCATTCACTTCAATGCAGATCGTGGCAATGACAACTGGTTGGTCAAATACGAGCAGGCAGACAGTGCAGAAAATGTGAGTACAATGTCAGGCAAGAATTAACCACAACTAGAACCTTCTCAATTCCTTAACCTAACTGTTGTTGTCAAATGTTGAGTACTTATTATGTAATGTGTTTTGTGAGAGGATGTAGATTTGGTGATGTAAGAAATATTTACCACTTATCACTGTCTCTCAGAAGGATATTGCAGTAAAGTTATAAAGATAAGTAAGAAAGAAAAGAATATTGGATGTTTATTGGTAAGGTGTTGCTCCCTTTGTTTTGAGGGTTTTTTTTTTTTTGCGTTCTTTCTAATAATGGAAGTTTTGTAAAACTGACTAATAAATTGTGGGCCGACTTCCCTATTCAAATTAGAGTGTTAAAGGTGTGAGCTAATGTTCCCATCAAATGTTTGTCCACTCCCACCAGTTTTTTCCTGTTGTAGCAGGAGGATGAATGGAGTATGGTATCAAACCCAGATATCTCCATAGCTGCCATAGATAATGGTTTAGCTTTTCCATTTAAACATCCTGATGAGTGGAGAGCATGTAAGTCGTAGATTAATAAAAGTACAGTGGTAACTTTCTAGCATATTACCTCACCCCATTTGCTGTGTCCCACCTCTAATTTTCCAGTTGTGTTCTGAGAAGTCATCCTTATCAGTTGATAACTGGTACAGTGTTTTTGCCTTGATAACTTACAGGTCAATTTTTACTCCAGTGTTCTTCTGTTAATTGTTATCAGTCATGGCCATTTCGTTAAGTGATTAAGCTAAAGCAATAACACGTCATCTTCGTGAAGTAACATCACTAGGGAATATGTATTGCAAAACTGTACTCATTAAATGCTTGTGTTGCTTAGATCTTGATATTTCATTTCATTCACTAATCAAACAAAATAATGATAGTTTAAACGAGATGTAACAAATCAAAAAAAAAAAAAACATATGCCGTATTATCCTGTGGTTTCTAATGGATGAGTCTTGATAAGGTGAATTGAGATTAGGTACATGTAGTTAATTTGGTTATTTGACTAAATCAATACCGAAGTTAAACCCCAAACAAACAGATCAAATTCAAGAAGTCATACAGTTTTTTCTTTGCACTGTCCAGATCCATATCACTGGGCTTGGCTTCAACAGGCTAAAACTCCCTTCTCTCAGGAGATCAAAGATTTGGTGCTTCCACAACTGTCTGATATGAACTTTGTAGAAGATCTCTGTGATGATATGTATGAGTTGTTCAAGGTGAGTGAGATTCGCATCTGTATTTAAATCATGGTACATTTATTTTCTTGGAACTAAGGCTCAGGTAGTTATGGCTGGAGTGGTCATGCATGAAGAAGCCTCTTATTGTTAGTGGCATGGTGAGGTATGCTCTGTTTATGTGGTCTGGGGGCCATACCAGCATGCCGCAGTGACCCAAGAGCCTCCCACCAATGTGGTCGCTGTGAGCTGAAGTCCAGCTCATGCTGGCTTCCTCTCCAGCCGTATGCTTGAAGGTCTGCCAGCAACCTGTGAATGGTCCTTGTGTCTGTCCGGTTTCCTCCCACTATAGTACGGCACAAAACGCGAATCCAATAAATAAATAAATAAATTTGTATGCTCTGAGGGCAAGGTGACTGACTGTATGCCTGTGTCATTAAAAGGTAGACAACTATGACTGATATTTACCCTCTGCTGTCTGCATTTGTTTCTCATCTTCTGTAGATAAAAACCAGGACTTTGAAGATTATGTACGTTTGTATTTGATGCTACAATGTAATCTGAGTTTAGTTACAAAATATGATAAATATTATATTATAATTTTTATTTATTATATTGATATATTGATATAAATAAATAAGATGTAGATAACAGGGATGGTTAGATATTTGGAAAGTTTGTGAGGGAGGGTTGGGGAGGAGGGTTGTTGTCAAAATGATTGTACGTGTATTTCATATGGTTATGTGGAAAGTAATCGGTTGTTTTCATTTCTCTAGACTGACAAAGGTTTTGACAAGTCCACATATGAGAAGCAAATGTCTGTTATGAGAGGGCAGGTGAGTTTCGTTGAATTTTGGTACAAAAACATGTGAGTCTAATAGAATATCTTTTCACAAACAAGCACTAAATTGTAATAGCTGCGACGTAGCCCCATCCCATATAGCACTTTGTGTCATCTTGTACTTAGTACTTTCATTAGGTGAATGACACGCGTTAAAATACAGGTAGCCCGTGTTGAAATGATTTGATGTCAAAAATTTGACAGACCATGGGACAGAACAACTGACATATAGAACTGAAATTTACAGCTAGAAGCCAGAATCTGAAACTCGTTTTTTTTTTTTTATTTTTTATGGCTCAGTCCATTTTTTTTTTTAATGTTTAAATGAAGAAAGTACAGATTTGAACTTTGTGACTGAGGACCAAAATTATCGAACACCAGGCCAGCATGACTGTGGAGATTTTAAGTTTTAAGTTTTAGTAACCATAGGACTACAGTGCCTGTATACCTGGACGTGTAGGTGTAGACCAGCATTGAACTTGTGCATGGTAGTTATGTTGAACTTTATAGCTTGCGTGAATGTATAAAGTTTGCCTGGGGTGCACTGAGGTAAAATTCAACAGCGGATGGTACAGTTTTAGGATTCAGTTCCAGTCATCACTCAGTCGAATTAATCAGTCAGTCAATCTGTTGGTGAGTGACTACAGTCCTTGGTTCATGTCTTCCCTCAGATTCTGAACCTGACCCAGGCACTGAAGGATAGTAAGTCTCCTGTCCAGCTGGTGCAGATGCCGGTAGTGACAGTGGAGCGGAGTCGTGGGGGTTATGGACCAGGCAGGGTGCGGTCAGAAAGCACAACCTTCACCCAGAGCTTCTCCCACAGGGCGCCCTTCTTCTCTTGGTGCTAGCCCTATGTTCACATGGCTTAAAGGGCTGTTATCGGAGTCGCCTTGACTCGCAGGACCAGTAACAAAGCCTACCTGGAGATCAGGCCCAGTGCAAGGGCTCACCTGTCTTACAGCACTCCTTGAATCACAATGGGTTTAAATGCCCGACCACAATTCTTTAACTGAAAGTACATCAGGACCATCAGAAAACTTAATATTTTTTTGTTTTTAGCACAGATAACATATTCAAAGCACTGGCTTGTCTGAAACATGCTGCTGAGATTATCCGTTTGCTAATTCTTCTGATAAGCTTTTTAATAACTGTTCATTTTGTATTTGCTCGAAACTACATGCATTTACTATGGATTAATACTTTGAAGCTTGAAGAAGGAAGCTTTGAAAACCTGACACTTATTTTGTAACTGATCTCTGTCTACATGTGCATGCTAAAGAAGACAGCAGTATTTATGACAAAGTGAAGTGTACGAGCTGAAAAGGTTTGGAATAAGTTGGCTAGCCTGTTTTTGTACAGGTACATGTATATATATTATTTTCAAATTAAATATCTGGTCAGCTGGAGGATATTGGCGGTAGATGAGCAGATGTGCATAGTGCCGTTAACCTGCATGTACTTATACTACACATCTATTGATCTCGGGCTAGATAAGTGTTAGATAGGTAATATTTTCACGCCTTCACTCCTAATATGTTTTGCTTACAGCCCTGTTAATTGCTTAATGAGTACAGAATTTTAACTCTCAGGTGTGTAAACTTAACCAGTTAATTTTAAATCTTTCCAAAGGTGTATGTAGAATGAGGTGTTTTGGGTATACTCTTTTAATGTGATTTACCATCAACTTATTTTTACAGGAATTTACATCCTTTTTGTTCTAATTATTAAAATTGGTTGAAGGTAAATATTGATTTTATCTAGTCTACTGACAAGGCAGAGACAAAAACAAAATTCATTCTTTTGTTGCTCTTTTTTTTATTTTTAGTCATTTTGATTTCAAATCTACTAACTTAAGACTGTGTGCCAAGATACGTGTTCTTGATAAGATCCATATTTTGTAAATATTGTCAAAGAACTCTTATTATGCCATACACAATTGAACTATGGTGTGTGATTCAAATTGATGTAATGTTAACAAATTGTCACATTCAGTGTGATTTGTCAGCAGAAGGATGTGTAAGCAAAGACAAATACTTTATTTTTGCTTTTTGGTGAACATATGAGCCCCACTGATTCTGTTCTCACTTTTGATTGACCCATTCACATATGTTTCTTTTATTTTATTTTATATTATAAAATAGTCTAAAACACTGTCTCTGTTATCAAGAGGAGTTTGTGACAGATATTTGAAAGTTGGTTAATGCTAAAAACACAAAACTATACCTATAGTATGGTATGTACCAGTGATTGAGATGGAAAATGCAAATGTTGAGTGTATGTAATAATAACATTAAAGGTTAATTTGTGGGCAAGA
Source organism: Liolophura sinensis (assembly GCF_032854445.1). Taxonomy (NCBI): domain Eukaryota; kingdom Metazoa; phylum Mollusca; class Polyplacophora; order Chitonida; family Chitonidae; genus Liolophura; species Liolophura sinensis. The sequence goes on along the minus strand of NC_088300.1, from coordinate 41,200,929 downwards.
TGGAGAGATTGTTCATTTAGATAGTTCGAGCATATGATGCAAAAACTGTGTGATTCAGATTTCAACGTTGTAAATATTGCAAGTCCCTGTAGAATGCTGTTTGAATAACATATAATTAGTTAAGAGATTTCAGAGATTCTATATGTGTATAGCCCACGGTTTGTATAACTGCTGAGGTCTTTGGCAACATTTTCTGTACAAGATGCTCACCTGGTTTGATTTATTTGCCCAGTACTTGCTTGTTTTCATGAAAATATTTGCAATAAGAAATCAAGGGCTATTCCATGCATGCACACAATTTCTGGATTTTCTACATTGCATCAAACTATTGACAGTATCATTTTCTTCAAGAGTTAATGTGTGGGTTGAGCTATGTTTAAGTTGTACATCAAAGGTTAAGCTATGCCGTTCGGGTTAATGAGTAATATGGACTGAATATTGAAAATGGTTTTGTCCAATGCTGCATTTGCTACGTTAAACATATTCTAGAGGAATAACAAGAACACAGTTTCCCTCATTCCACTGCCTCTCCATGTATGATAAACTTTGAGGGATACAGTATCAGGAGGTGACAAATTACCAGGGTACTCACGTTTTGATTATTTTGTCATCCCCAAAATACAGATAACATAGATGGCGTTAACAGTTTATAGGCTTAATTGTAAATGTTAGAAGCATGCCGTCTTAATTGCCGATTCTAAGGGAAAGGTTATATAACTTGTTTTACGGATAATTGATTTATTATTGGTATGGCAGTTAGTTGTTAAAGTAATGGTCTTGTGGTAGGGTTGGTGATAAAACCATTCCATGTCCGGACTTTTATTTTCGCATTTTTTTTTTTTACCAAAATCCATGTGGGTTTCCGCAGATTTTCTTTCCTGTAATACAGCAGAATCTTGTCCAAATCCGGTAACCATATCAAAAGAAGTGAAGATTTCATAGCAAATAATTTAAAGCAAACAGATTTCATAAATTCCATGTTCATCACATTAGACCTGAAACAATGTATTATTTATGAGAACAAAATTAGGAATGTGAAATGTGACTCTTTCTACGAGAAGATTCCCGTATGGTTTGTTTACTGGAGTCCTGATGAGAATCAGATTTCCGGATTCGCCTCGAATGTAAAGCCCTGCATGTAAAAAAAAAAAAGAAAAAAACTCGTTTCAGCAGCTAAGCGTTGAGAAAAAAAAGTGCGTATTGCTCAAAATTTATATTTTCTTGTGCAATTCTGTGATTGTTGCTCTGATTTATAATTATTATTGCTGGCAGACGTGTTTGAGTATAATGTGATCTTTCGGTTCGAGACATAATAGATGGGACCATATGCATGTAATTACCTTTAACAATCGGCCTCAGATGTCGTGACAGTTATTCATGTGGCATGTCAGGGCAGATGGCGACACAAGATATACCACAAAACGTCATGCTTTACCACATAGCGCCAAGTTTTATGCATTAAGACGCCATGTAATAGCATGCCCGAACCCCATTCTGTAACTTGTCCTGTGAGGAGTTAGGCTTCCGCCCAGATTAACTTTGGTGGCACGGGCAGTCGAGCGATACGGGTGTTCAGATATGAAACTGTTGACTAGATGTACTCTTGAGATGTAATTAAAAAGATTTCAAACAGAACCTGTCTTTTGTGTTTATTTGTTGATTCGCTTTTATATTAAGCACAGTGCATTTATGTTAGGAAAGGAGCAGTTCCTCGATGTCCGAGTGTTTAGCATGCTAGCGCAGAACGACTCGGACTAGACCTGGTTTCCTCCCACCATAGTGATGGCCATTTTTTTAAACTCTAGAATTGTTCACTTTTTGAAGGCGGTCAGGTTTACAAGGGGAGGAAATCCGAGAACCTGTGGTAAACCATTTCATCAGTAAAACCCACACTTGCTTGAGGAGTAAGGAGGACACGGACCTTTCTTTAACTTGGTAGAAGAAAGCTCGGTTAACATCTTACAAATACAACAGGGAATAACCATCATGCACTCATAAGCAATCGTTTTCGCAGTATTCTTTTCCTCGGGCAATTTTTTCATTTCCATTACTTTATATATGAAAAAAACCACTCCAACAGACACATTTGATGTGAACAATTACTCATGGGTCACTTCATGCTTGGCCTACTCGCATATTTATGCAAGTTTCGTATACCAGCCGTCAACCAAGATGGACGTTCTGGGTCAATAATACTAAGGCCAATTTCTAAAACGCTCTCAAAAGAGATCCTGATTCAGCAGCTATCTGAAAAATGAAATTATATATGCATTCTCTGTGACTTGAGATGTTTCGTGGAGAGTCCAAATTACGCCCCAGACCTTTTTCCTCAATGCATATACACTTCGTCTATAGGTGGCTATGTCCACAGTGATTTGCTACACTTACAGACAACACAGCAGAATTTATACAGCGCGGAGTGGTAAAACATTCATCCATCTGAGATCTACATTTTCGATTAAATTTCTATATACTTTATAGTCTTACATCACCTCGTTCCTCAGCCCGTCACGAAACTATAATTTCCTGGTTGTTATCTAAAGGGTTCATCGTACTGAAATGACGTTGTGTATATGGCTTTGCATACGGCAACACTAACTACTTGCATTAGCTTTAAATATCAACCTGACTTCTTGAATTCTTGGGTATATAGCCTAGGATCTATGCTTCTGTTGGAGTCTCCTGGAGTTGCCTGAAATTAGCAGTCATAGAAAGTATCCCAGGCACTAATGCCTTAAGTCTTGCTTTAGTCTCATTCTGAAGCGCTTCTCAGATCCATGGAGAAGTGCATCCAATTACAACTGTAACCTCAGCAAAGCCCTCCACGAAGCGACGATAGTAGTGGGGTATATCAAGACATAGCTTCTTCAATCTTGTGTTATGGACATACACATGTATATATGTCCACTGCAAAGGTCTCAAGATTCTATTGGAATCGGGTAGGATGCCAGCCTTGGGCAGTGTATATGACAAAGGCAACGCCACTGCTGTTTGAACAGATGGAATTCCTATTCCTTGGCCATCATATTTGCTGTCGTAAATCATGATACGAATAACTCAGGTCGCTCAGGAGTTTCTTTGAAGCTCTCTTCCCAACACCGCACAGCTGATCAACAAATATCAGGTCCATACGACAGGAAGAATGATCAGTAACTCCAAAGGGCAAGCTTTGGTACACAAACCCAACCCGTGCCTAAACAGAAAACAGTCTTCCCAATGTCTTGCCCTGACCCAGAGTTGATTGAATATAATTGGGACGTACAGCATAGAGAGAAAAGCTTGAGATTGAAATCATGCACCAGATCAAGGCTACACAAATACACGTCGTTAAACACTTGCTCCAGGCGTCGCAGTGGGTATGTGTTTGTCTTGAAAACAATGAGTCAGTAAAAAACAGGTGCTAATAGGCTAACATGATTTATCTTCCTGCAGCGGAAACCGATTATTAACGATGTTAAATAGAAAACCTATTTTGGATGCTGGAGCTTGATTTAGTGTTTCCTTATGGCTTTATATTATGAGTATTGGCAACGTAACACATGGATTTAAAATAACACAATTTATAAACCTTGTCATATCGGCAACAACACATCAGTATATCAATGCATCATGGTATCATCTTATCATAGTATAATCGCATCATCATCATCAGTCATGGCATACATTGAAAAGCCTTGAATAAAATGAACATGTGTTACCGGATGTGAAACGCATTTTGCTTTCATGCTGAACTCCAACCGTTACAACACATGTGTTATCCTCTTCGAATCTGTACTTTCAGGCAACATTCTTTGCTCTCCTCAACCATTATAGTGTGTATTTCGGCATAGTTAGACTTAATACACCAACAGTGTTACGTTTGTAAAATTCAAATCATGGTCAATGTAGACAGATAGGTCTGCTTGTGATGACAGGCTTGCGTGTTGTCAAGTGTTACCATTTCATGGTTGGTTTACTTAAAGTGCATGCTAGCTCTGGATTAGCCCAAAATAGATAGGATCCCAGAGCGCCAGAAAATCTAGGCGTCGAAACAGATATTCGTATTCTAGCCACCATCCATAACGTTCGACGTATAAAGTCAATGTAGCTCTCGTCGTAATCCAGTGGCAAATCGCCATTTTGTTTATTGTGGGTGATCGGGAGGGTTTGAATCACTACTCGATCTCTGTAATCCTGTCATGCAGATCTATTAATAGTACTGGTGGAAAACTACGTGTATCCTCTTCTCTCTGAACAAATATACATGCATGTACCTTCAGCTGCAGTGCTCAAAGATGATTTCCTTCGCTGAATACAGGAGTACAACATTACAAATCTCTATTGGTTGATTTTGGATGATATGATCGCCTTTATTACTGATTTTCCTTATGATTTTCCCCCTCTAAAGACTCAAATGTGAAAGCCGCGCCACTTGGGAGGGCTTCAGGTTATGCATTTCAACCCCAGTCGAGCATATTAAGCAACACACTCGCGGATGCCATAAACGCATGGCTTTTACTTAACAGTTCTACTCTCGTACTAGGCAACACAACAAAACATAATTAAAGACACATAACACAGAGAGTAAAACCAGAGCAGCGATAAACAATATTTAAGCGACAAAAGGCTTAAATTCAGGTGGTTTATAGGATTGGCAGATCCAAAATTGTCCTTAACAACTTGATTATTTCTTCGTCACTCTAACTCAGCTGCAAGATCCGCAATATCAGCCTCTCCGGCCATGGCTCTTATTATAGAGGTGTCTCACCTCTCTACTCCGTATATACATGTAAACAACAATATGGCAAAGAATTATACAATTCGCAAACAAACTTGAGTTCAAAGTGCATAAAGCCTTTACGGTAATACAAGCTGTCGTCAACATATATCTGTTCAAACATGAGGATGAGCCATCAGGGTAAAGTTGCTGCTCCCACTTCTGACACCATGGATGTACATATCAGGGTAAAGTTGCTGCTCCCACTTCTGACACCCCCGATGTACCCATCAGGGTAAAGTTGCTGCTCCCACTTCTGACACCCTGGATGTATCCATCAGGGTAAAGTTGCTGCTCCCACTTCTGACACCATGGATGTACCCATCAGGGTAAAGTTGCTGCTCCCACTTCTGACACCCTGGATGTGCCCATCAGGGTAAAGTTGCTGCTCCCACTTCTGACACCCTGGATGTGCCCATCAGGGTAAAGTTGCTGCTCCCACTTCTGACACCATGGATGTACCCATCAGGGTAAAGTTGCTGCTCCCACTTCTGACACCCTGGATGTACCCATCAGGGTAAAGTTGCTGCTCCCACTTCTGACACCCTGGATGTGCCCATCAGGGTAAAGTTGCTGCTCCCACTTCTGACACCATGGATAAAGTAATGACGTGAAGTATATTTATGTATATACTTATTCTGGGACTTCAATTTGTGGACTATTGCAGTTAGAACGTGACCATATGGTCTCTCAATTCCAGTGACAGATGACAAGAAAACAGCGGGGTATACGGACAAGCCAAGGATTATACACTAAGCAGTATTTTCAGTGAGAAGTAACCACACAGTTATCTACAAAGTTTGACATCAACAATTATTGGCAATTAACTCCAGTTTTTTCATACTGTAAATTAATATAATATAGCAGTATGCCGGTATATATACTGCATTGGTTCTCAGACGAAGTCGAAATGTTGAAATGACCAACACACCTAATTAGATACCAGAAAATATTTCCCCATTAGCCTGCCCAGTTCGATTGATTCTAATACGCAACCTGATTGGATAAAAAGAGTACACAATGGTGTGAAAATGAGCCTTTCACTTTTCCCATTGCATCAACAGCAACCAATCACGGCCCCGACTTCCTCTACCGCTAAACCCGCAGGACCTCCTTCGTTTAAGTAAAATATGCTTACACTGAACAACTTCTTAAAAGCCCTTAAAATACCGCAACGAGCATGAGTTATAGAAGTATGTCTTTCTATGTATACGTTGTACTTGCTTCATTAAATTTTATGACATATGGAATTTACTAGGCTAAAAGCAAGCTAACTGAATTTAAAGGACCTGTGACATTGTGTATCCATGAAAAGTAGACTGACAGCGTTCATATTCCACTGAATAGCTTGGAATTTTCCTACAAACTGATATTTATATATTTATTTATTTGATTGATGTTAATCAAGCCAAGTGTATATCTCGACAGTATATTTCGGGAAAAGAGCCCGTCATCTGTCAAGTACATATTATTCGAGGCAAAGATTGCACTTTTACAGTCAAGCTGTCGTTTCAACGCATCGATCAAAGTCACCCATATGGCAATATCCGGCAAAATCTGCAAGTCAGATGCACCTGCCTTATTTTCTGGACGTTCACCTGCAGGTGAGTCTAAGCGTGACTAATACAAACTGAATGTAACGAGAAAGTTAGCGCAGTTTATAGTGTAGTGAAATTTCAGCGTACATGCATTTAATTTAACTATAGTGAAATTCATATTACAAACTACGAAGCGTTCCTGCAGTTATATCGGAAACACGAGAACGCATTTCTGAACACAATCTTAGCACTGACCTGAAGTTCTTTGTACTAAATGTAAATCTAATACACACGGGTTTTAGTCAGAGTTCAGCTTCAGCATGTTTTATTATATGGTTTTACATACCATAGACCTGGCCTGTGGGGCCTCCATTGCCGTGGTGGTTTTTTCGCTGTGATAGCGTTTCACTGGTAATGTACTACTCTCATGCTGTTATGCTGTTTTTACGTTGCACTCCTGTACATTATTAACCAAGAAATTGTTCCATCGTTTTACTGTTGTGGTTTGAGCTAACTCTAACCCATTGTCCAGTGTTGGAATTAACTTTTTGTCCAACTATTTACAAATAAACATGCAGAAATGTTGAGTCAAAAATTAAGTTTTCTTCTATTTTTGGAGTACCGATATATTATAAGATGTCAAATTCGTTAGTGCCCGTAAAGAATCTCATTACAAGAGTTAGCTCAAACACAAAACACGAGGCCCATACGCACTGGGTACCAGGATATATTATTTAGACGCGTTTAAGTACCCAGCGCTATTGTTACTGTGTGCCTGAAACTTCAGATGGCTTACTAAATAACCTTGTAAGATATTGATACCGTGCTTTGTTTGTTTAAGCTCAGACCCTAGTCTTATGGAGTCAAGCCCTGCGGGTGTACCATGCTATATATAGGGCCTATATGTTGCCGTGTAAGGCACATAAGTTACACTCATAATAACATATTTACAATAATAATAACATATTAAAGCAGGCCTACGTAAGCTACAGTAGATGTAAATGTAGATTTTCAAATGCTGGCGTACATGTGACAATCTGAATAGATCCACAGTATTTACACAGATAATGGTTACATTGTATCATTATACTTATTCTGTGATTTGTTGGCCTATATTTATAAAATATATGCGTATGCTGTGTAGCTTAGCCAACGGGTTCATACATGTATGTATATATTTCTAAAGGCATGCAAATGTGGCGGACTTTAGATATGAACATTGACGTGCACAGACGTCGTTTAATGGTGTAAAGCAAGGGAGGTAATAGATGTTTTTGCCGAAGAAAGATCTGGGCCATCACGATCGCGTGCAAGCGGTGCTGTGGCACAACACCAACATTTGTCAAGAGGACTTCAGCCGACTGTCTTCTTCAAACATTCTTAAGTTCATGCTGGCAGACCACAATTCAGTCCGCGCATCTGGTAACTGCACTAACTACACATTGTTCTTGTAATACCGCTGGACTGATGTTTCTATAATTTTTTCTATAACCGGTTTCTATAATTTATTTAGTTGATGTGCCAGTGTAGCTAGTCCTGGTTGTCTTGCTATTGTTGTTGTTGCTGTGTGCATGTAGATCAAAATGGTGGCGTCTACTGTCATTGTAATATTAATATCGATAAATCTTGTCACGAAGCCGACTGAAGCTGGAGACTGAGTGGTGTGGTTAAGTATAATGGCATGCTATGGTTTAGTGCTAGGTGGTTATTTTTTGAAGTTTCTTTTCACTGCGAGCAACATAGCAGCGGATGGTCGTGGGTTTCCTCCGGGTTCTGCCCGGTTTCCTCCCAAGATAATGCCGGCCTCCGTGAAATATTCTGGAGTACTACGTAAAATACCAATCAAACAAATAAATAAATCGTGATGATTGTGCAGCTACATGTACACAAATGTCTACTTCTCTGTTTAAGTCATAACCTAATGTGGACAAGACACATCTTTTATTACTTCCCCTCAATACGTTGGTATTAAAACAGGTTAATTTTTCCAACATATTAACTGGACAACATTTTACTGATATTTATATGTATACTAGCTTCTGACAAATTCTGATTTCAGAGTACATGTACATGTAGCATCGCAGGCCTACGCCGCAGAGTACATGTACATGTAGCATCGCAGGCCTACGCCGCAGAGTACATGCACATGTAGCATTGCAGGCCTATGCCGCAGAGTACATGTACATGTAGCATTGCAGGCATGCGCCGCAGAGTACATGTACATGTAGCATTGCAGGCCTACGCTGCAGAGTACATGTAGCATCGCAGGCCTATGCCGCAGAGTACATGCACATGTAGCATTACAGGCCTACGCCGCAGAGTACATGTACATGTAGCATTGCAGGCATGCGCCTATTTTTGCAATGCAATAGTGGAAAACCAGGACTGGATGTATAGGTATTACACATCCTTATTGCGCATCATCAAAAGTCAGAATGAATGCAAATGACACTGCTAGCATGTCCCAAACTGAAAGATGGGAACCTACCTACCTATTAATGTGGTGTCTAAATCGAACTGTGCATGGGGACAGTGAATCTGTCTACAGTTTGAATGTTTTAACACGGATTAAACATTATTTCTTTTTTAATAAAATTTGTTTAAATTTCGTGTGGGGAAAGGTAAGGCAGTTGAAATGATGCACCTATACAATCACCTTTCACAGTGATTAGCTTAAATAATAGTAGAGTTGAATTTGACCTTTAGAAGATCTACCTTACCTGTAGGGTATCTCATCATGTCTTTGTTGACCCCTAGTTTAGAAAAATCACAAGAGTATATAATAAGGAAGGGATCTAGAGGTCATATATTCTCATCACTGCATGTTTTTATTTAATCGTTTTGTGTGTAGGAGGGATTAATGTATTTTTGCTGAAGTTTGATAATGCTCCCTTGTTTTCTGCACTAATACAGGAAACAGGAGATTGCATTTAATATTTTTGCTGTTAATGCCTACTGTATATGATATCTGTAATTGGCATGAAGTCATTACAGGATGAAATTAGACTTTTATAGAGAGGGATTTGCTTGCTCTGAGATCAAGTTCGAATTTTTTTATAAGAATTCGCTAAGAATTTTACATTACATGAACACTACCCCTCTCATGCCCATGCTAATCCCCTTTAGGTTCAGTACTTGACATGCCTAAATGTGGACAAATTTCAACAAATCCACATCTATCAAATTCTTAGTTTTAATATACATTTACCAATATACAAACTTTCCAGACCGATCACTCTGGCTGGTGTTACCCATTTTGTTACAGATTTTCCACTCGCTCATTGTTGAACATAATGTGTATCAAAGTGTGCTTTATGATTCTAGTCAACTCATTCATCCTGTGAAATTTTTTAACTAATAATAATAATTGCGAAACTGCAAAAACTATTCCGAATAATTTAATTAAAAGCAGGCTTGAAGTCTTACGAGGTGTCTAAACGCTTTTCTTAAGTTGTGGGTAATTGACGTGACAATGTAGATCACTTCAATAGGCAACAACACTTAGGCAGTCAAACTGATATAGTGAAAGCTCATCTGCCAAGACCTAATTCAAAATATCATGCTCACGGATGTCCAAATAACCCAGTGTGAAACAAAAACAGCTTGAATGAAACATAGAGAAAAAGCTGTATTTGACTTCTGTGGAAATGTTGCAAGAGCCACAAAATGTAGTGACCAGTTACGATGTGATCTCATATTGGTCTTCTTACCATGTGTGTCATCGAAGTAGGCAGTGAATGGAATTTATGTTGGCATTTGTAGGTAGATAAACATGATAACAAATCCACCTGAAAAAGCTCCTTGAACTGTTCTTTGTTCTGAGCATCGGCTTTCTGTCATTTTAGGCCAAATCAACATTATTTCTTGTGCTGGAAACTTGTTAGGTTGAGCTGAATTTACCTGAAAGGCAATGCATAAATGATGTTGGGTCCAGTGTATTGTCATGACCTGGGTGTCCCTGTTCATTGATGTCTTGATTGATAGATTGACTAGGGGTCTTAACCAGCATGACTTGAAGTCTGAAATCCATCATTTGATGGTTCACACCCCAACTAAACACAGATTAATGCCAGAAAAAAAAAAATAAAATTAACCTCTAAATTTCAAGCTATTTAAAAGACAAAGTCTCAGTATGCCATATTAAAGAAAATGGAAAGAAGAAAGTAATGGGAGGGTAAAAAAGAAAACTGTATTCATCAGGATATTGGTACACAATGTTGAAATCCGTGAACCACTTTCCATTGTAGAAGAGGTTCAACTTTTTTGACTTGATAGATGCATAGTCCAAATGATTTTCATTGTGAAAACAGGATAAATTTGTGATTTGTTTTCTTTCTAGACTTAGTTTTTTGTCCAGATGTATCCAAATGCAAGGCAACGACAAATCTGCCATTTTAGTTTGGTGTGGTGTCACATTATTGTCAGGGGAGATAATTGTATGCTGAGGGGAGGTAAATGTGCATTACTTTCTTTTATGTAATGATCTTGAACGAGTGCTAAAATGAGCCCTCAGATATCAAAAAGGCCAGAGCTTTGGGGCTAGGGGGCCCCTGGAGCAGGGATATGGATCCTCTCCTGTTGGCCTGGGAAATTTTATTCGGCTACTTCAGTCATGTTGTTTGAGGACCAATCGAATGCACGGCAGCAAGACCTTGACATCTTTTTTTTTTGATGTCAAATGTTCCTTTCCCAGCTCAACGTGTTGAACTTGCATCAAGGACAGCATGATGTTACAAGTGAAAGTTGCGTAAAAAGCAGTTTTTGACGTTTTTTGATGGCACAAGGCTCAGGATTAAAAAATATGCCCTCCCCATTGCCCCTGCATTTTGCAATTTTATTGCTGGAAACTCAACCATAGGCCTTATGTGTTATCTAAATCAGCATAATTATTATTCATGCCTGTATTAGATTATTTCTTGTTACTTTTTTTGGAACAGTGATCAAATATTTTGTGTACATCCAGAACACATCTTTTTCTTCAGACTGAAAAATGTCAGGGGAAGGGGAAACTGTGAACATGACTGCATTGCTTGGAAATTGTCCTGATTACATGTACATATACTGTTTTGAAGATTTGGGCACAAATTTAGGCTGTAATAAAACTCGCCTGGCAAAAGTGGGATGCACATATTACTGATGTATCAGCTGAACTGCATTCTAAAGTTGATCACCAAACGACAGTACACCTTATGGGCTTTGGTTATATGTACAGTTTTGAAGATTTTTGGCCAGACTTATGCAAACCAAAATGTTACTTAACCTTCCAGAAGTGTATTTTTAATGGAAGGAGGATGTTGTATTACACACTGTGGCAGGCATTCATTCAGTCGATGTGACACACAGGGTTCAGAACTGACGTTGGACAGGGAATTTGTAGACTCCTTTGCTGTCACTGCTTATGTGGCGTTGGTGTTATTAACCAGCCTACAAGGCTTGCATGACCAAGTGCTCAGTCTAACGTTCATTGAAGACAAATTGCTTTGTACCAGTGTGGTGTGCCTATGTGTACATCACATTTGGGAATGTTCTGGATTCCTCTACCCATAATACTGACCGCCATTGTATAAGTGAAAAAGTCCCAAGTATGGCATTAAAGAACAATCAGATAATCAAATATTTGCCAGTTAAGAAAATTAATAGGTGGGATATGTAATTGCTTAGTCACTCCAGGTAACATACATATGCTTCGCAGACAATGGCTTCAAATTCAAATATTTTTAAGTTCTTCTAACATATATTCACAGGAGAAACTTGGTATGGCATTATTACTTACATACTCCACATACTGGCTCAGATGTACCTCTTCATTTTGCAGGAATATCAAAGGGGAACTTCATGATGTCTAGACTGAGAGGACAGGGACGGCTGTTGGTGCTCATGGTGGTGGGGATAGTGGCTGTTTACTTGGCGTATAGTTTCTTAGGGAGATCAACTAGAAGAGACATACGCATGCCAAAGGATAGCAGGGTACTAAAATACCACCAGCTTGCTGGCAAAGTGGATGTCAGACCTTTGAGCGGCGAGGATCATGCCCCTTATCCACTGCATAACATTCCCATTGATATGCCCTTAGCTAGGAAACCACCTGTTGAAGATCCAGTTGAAGTAATGCGTGAGGACAACTTTACTGACCAGCCCCCTGATGAAAGTCCAGAAGACGACAAACACCGTGAGGAGAATCAAATTGACGAGCCCGGCACAGATGATGATGATGATGATACTGATGATAATGAAGCACACAAGGAAGACGTTAGACATCACCGGAAGAAGTTCAGCCCATTTGTGGCTAGAACTGAAACCATTCCTTTTGATCTGTACACTGACCCAAATCCCAGGTACACAGAATTCTTTGATGGCATGTTTCGCTTGGTTCATCTGGATCTGAAAGGTGCACCCCCCAAAATGAGCTACCTAGAGAAAGTTATCCCCCTGTTTAGCCAGCTGGGAGCAACAGGCCTTTTGATAGAGTATGAGGATATGTTCCCTTACTCAAAGAACCTTGAAACAATTGCTGCGAAGAACGCCTACACTGTTGAAGACATACAGAAAATCAACTCACTGGCAAATGAGAACAACCTGAAAATCATTCCACTTGTGCAGACGTTTGGCCACATGGAGTTTGTTCTGAAAGGCACGACTTACCAGAATTTGAGAGAATTTGAGGACAATCCCCAGGTGGTGATGCCAACAGAAAATGCAGGGTTGCTGGTTATAAAAGCTATGATTGAACAGGTGCTTACTCTTCATCCAAAAGCTAAGTATTTCCACATTGGCTGTGATGAGGTGTATCAGCTTGGAGAAGGCAAGAGCAAGCAAGTCCTGGAGGAGAAGCACATGACCAAAGAGGAGCTGTTTTTCTCCCACGTCGGCTCAGTCGCTAAGTTTGTGCGAGAGCACAGCATCCAGCCTATCATGTGGGATGATATGTTCAGATTTTTAAATGAATCAACTTTGCAGGTATGTACATGTAAATTAAAATGTAATGAAAAGCCTTTGCAGTTAATCTGTGAATAAAAGTAATAGGAAATAAATGTTTTTAGTGTGAAACATTTAAGTATGTAAAGCGTGGCTTAAACGAAGCCATTAAGCTCAACTCAACTGCTGTGCCACGGAGTTACATGTTCCAGCTACGTGTAAGTGGTGGTCTTGTTCAACATACCTGAGTGCTTGGAAATGACAGGATACATGGGTTTGGTGTTAAGGTTGAGTTGGGTCTTAAGTTCCTCTCTATGCTGAGCTTATATCAGTTATAACAAAAGTTCTCTCCCTTCTTTTTTTTTCCATAGTTTGCAGTCAGATACCTCAATCATTCACTGACAGATCATTAATTTTAAACAAAAAGGTTGACGTTTATTCTGTTTGATGAAATGCCATTAGTATTAAAATTATTACAGGTAATTTGGTTCCAGAGATTCATAGAATCCAAATCTTTTCAACCGGAAACTCAAAATTGATTTTTTTCTTTCTGCTCAGATTGAGTTTACTTGTATTTCAAATGCCGACTTTGACCTGGTATTGAGTTTAATTCCACTTTAGTGGCCGGTAATTTTGTGAACGTGAAAGTATATATATATATATATATATCTCTGATCACGCTGTAGGTTCAGTTATTGATTTAAACAGCTGCCTGCTCCCTATATAAAACCGATATATCTGCAAGCTTTTTACTGTTTTACACAATATTTTGCGCTGTATGCTATGGATTTTTTTGATACAAAGAATCTGTAAATTACATATAGGCGACAACATCACATTGCATATGCTCCGTGGACGAGGCCCTGTGCTTCTGTTGAGTTATGCAGGTCAACATGCAGATTTAATGAGATAGCCAGATTAACCTAATTCTACCCGATTGACCATAAAGTTGCTGAAGACAGATGGTTATGTGATTAGCATTACATGCTAAAAGTGATGGCGGACAGTCTTTGAACACTGTAGGTGGGGAAAGCAACACGACTTGAGTCCATTTACTCAGCCCGTGCTGGCACAATTAGGCCGTCTTTGTTGCCATCTAGATCATGAAAATCACAGCTGACTACATCGACTTGTCACGGGTTCAGCCATTGACGATCAAAGTCAAACGCTGCCCGCATGATTCACATGCAATTCAGTTTTTGTCCAAAAATTTGAGTATTTGTACCAGGAAAACACAGAATACAGTTTTTTTTTAACCCCAGTATTCAATTTTTAACTGAATTTTACCACCAAATACCAGGGTCTTAAATTGATGTGTACGAATCTCTAGATCTCTGGAAAAATTGTTGTGAACCGAAAAAAACGTTTTCCGGGTAAAAAGTGCACAGAACCGAAAAAGTGTTTCCCAACAATTCTGAAATCCTCATGCCTGATAATGGCATCCATTTACAGAGCTCTACAAATTTATACACTTTTGTACATGTAGTTGCCAATGGCTGTTCATATGGTTTACCTTCTGATGTGACATTGTACTCCTTCAAATTCTTTCATGTAATGATATACAATGTTCCCCATCCACCAGTGAAACTCACGGCCATCATATTGTTGAAATATTCTTGAATATGACATTTAAACATCAATCAATCAATTCATATTTGGAAGCATTATTTGTTTGGCATGGAACTTAGAAGATCATACATCTTGGAAAACATGGGAATTACATTGGCAAATTGGAAAATTTTCCATTGTGGAAGCTGTGTGTTCCTTTTAATGGCCGTAAGTTACCAAATTCACCACTTCAGTACTTAATGCATTGATCTGAAGCTCTTTGGTTTTGGGCAGGCATCAGTATCTTGTACCATTATCACTCTATTCATCACAATAAGTACTGAAAAGGAAGTAATGAGGAGTTGAAAATATGTGTAGCTGGTTATATTGTTTTTGCAGAACTCTGGATTAGGTGACATGGTTCAACCAATGATATGGCAGTATGTGCAACAACCTCAAGCCAGACTTCCAGCTGACATTTGGTCGAAATATGGTAAGGTGTTCCGCAATGTCTGGGTAGCCTCTTCCTTCAAGGGGGCTACGGGCAGTGCTCAGTACATCACGGATGCCAGCTACCATCTGGAGAATCATCTCAACTGGGTAGAAATCATGAAGAAGTTTGGAGGAGACACTTCAAAACAGTACGTTAACTTTGTAGGGACGGCCTTGACTGGTTGGCAGCGATATGATCACTTTGCAACATTGTGTGATCTCTTGCCAGCAGCCATCCCATCCTTAGCCGTCTGTCTGCAGACACTAAAACATGGCTACTTTAATGAAGCCCTACATGCAGACATTTCAAAGAAGCATCTGAAATGTGAAAATACAGTTGAACTTCGCCTGCTGATTGCTGAAACGGATAAGAGTTACTGTAAGTTCCCTGGGTATGAGTTTTTCTACTCTATCAAAACACTGTATACTATTCACAAGATGAGATTAGACAGTGATCGTATTAAATTCAGATTAGAGGGTTGGCTAAGTAAATACAATCTTATACACAACTTCACAAGCCCAGGACAGTACAAAGTCTTTGTGAAATATGTTGGGTCACTTCGCAAAGACCTATTAGATCTGCGAGTTGAGCTAGGGAAGATTCTATCTGGGATATATAATGAGGCCACAGTGGAGGAGTTTCTATTGGTTCAAATTGATGGTCAAGTGGATAAACTTGATGAATGGTTGAAGCAGTTCAAGTCATTGAGCAGCAGACGTGTATGGCCGAGAAGACCCTTGAAAGCCGATGAACAAGATGATGGCGGTGAAATGCTAATCTTCAATAATCAAGCCATGGCAGTGCCAAAAGCAAATGTGAAGGTAGCTCAGCATGTGCCGAATATCTCAGACAGACAAGGTAACAAAGTACCTCCCAAGCTGCCTTCAAAGGGAGGACAACTACGTCTTCCTGAAAACAAGGGAAATGGTGAAATGGCAAAAATCAATGACGAAAAACAGAGAAATGCATTTGGAGACAACAACATGCTGATAGGAGTTCCTGAAGGAAGAAAAAGTGTGGATGGGAATGGTTTATCTGAAGGTGAGAAAGACAAACTTCAGCCCCCACTCCCTGGTCAAGGTAATCCGATTAATCCTGGTCAGCAAGCTGAAATTACGCTAAAACAAAACCAAAAGGCATTTGATGCTGCATTTGGCCCGAGAAGAAATGCATTAGATCAGTCAGGTGGACAGCAAATACCAGAAAAGCTTGGGAATCCACATGGAGGGCATGCTTTACAGAATCTAGGTGAAGCTGTACATCCAGAGTATCCTAAACGGGGGCAGGAAAATACATTACATGAAAGACCAAAAAACCAGCAGTTTGGTGTTCCGGTTCAGGCATTTGGACAGAACCAACAGGGTGATAATCCATTAGTTGATAAAGCTCATGTGAAAGCCAACGTAGGGGTTGTTAATAATATGGGGGGAGGAGGGAGGGCCAAGTAGTTAACATGGCTAACCATGGAAAAGAAGACGAGAGCAATGATGGCTTTGGAAGAAATGGACCACAGAGGAGAGATTCAAGAAATTTACAGAGTGTTTTATTGAAAGAAATATTGGTAACGAGCAGTAAATATTGAACAGTGGTGGAACTAAAAATAAGGATAAACTAAAAATATTCTACAGGCTGGATATAATATCTGGGGCGATATACATACAAGTAGGCAGTTTGGAAGGAATGAGTATACCTTTAGTGCCAAGAATAGATTCATTTGAGGTGGGTTATGTTGAAAATGACCTTTTTACATTCCAAACAACATAACTATGTCATCAGTTGAACATCTCTTGAGGTACATATGCACTAGTCTTCAGACGATGTCTAACAGGTTACAATGGTGGGATTTGGATGAAATTTTGCCAGCTTGATCTGTTACTTAAGGTTTTTGTATTTAAAGTCTGCATGAAGTGAAGTTTAGAACTTAACAAATATTTACGGTATCAGTGCTTTGCTAACTGTCCAGTTATTGCGTAGGTATGGTGGATATGCTTTACAAGGTTCTTTCTGTCAAAAGTGGATGTGCTTTATACTAGTGTAGGTTTTTTAACACATATATTTGATACTTGATAGATGAACACCTTTGCAATTAGGGATGACCCAGTGCTTGTCCCTGGTACTACACTTTTGTGTTCTTGTTGTTCTTTGAAATCCATATGTATCCTGTAATTTAATGATTGGCCTATATCATAAGTGAGTGGATGAAGATAAGATCAAACTGCAGAATGTATAACTTTGTTTCAGTATGCCTAGCTGTGCTTTTTACATCCTTAATTGTGTGCTTACATAAATGCTTTTGGCTATACTACTCACGTCATTGCCCATTTAGGTGCAGATGTTTGATTATATATTAATAGGCTAGGGTTTAGTCACTATAATGTTTTGATTCATTTGTACAATCAGTGAAAAAAAAATGACAAGTTATTTGTATTAAAAAAATATAAAATTGGAAAAATATGTCTAAAGAGCAAAAACAGCAAATAGTTCACACTTCAAAGTACAGTTGTATGTCATATGCCTGGATGGAATGGTATTTGGGTCTTGCGAAAAGATTGATAAGAAAGATAATTGACCCACGAAAAAAATCAGACTGTGGTCTGGCAACATTTAAGATGAGAAAACTTAGTGCATGAAGAGGCTCTTAAGCAAGTGTTATAGCAAAACTTTAAAGATGTAAATTTGTAAGTAAGTTTATACATAATCTTGCAAATTTTGTCATGATGTATAGAAATGTGTAATATATATGATGGATTTTGAATGTTGCCCAAGACCACCCTAATACCATGCCTTAATGCAATGCCTACAAGTCCTTGACTGATATATGTACACTTGCGTCCAGTGCAGTTTGACACTGTTTTATAGTTCTGACTGCTGTAATTCTTTAACCCTTTTGCATGTTTGCAAGGTGTATATTTAAGCATCTTATGGGAGCAGTAGCCTGTGTAAACTGATAAAATTATACATTTTGTAAATTTTTTTGAAATCAGCCAACCAAACCAATGCAGTTTTTCAAAGTAATATGAAAAAGGTGCATAAAGTGCGCTGAAAATGGTTGTGTAAGATTTCACTAAGGGAGGTAACTTTTCTCCACCAAATACATACGTATACAAATATGTATAAGGGCTTTTAGGAAATCAAAAGGTATTGAATGTAAGATTCAAAGTTTCTTGGCAGTGTATTTTCATGTTGTATTACAAAGTCTTTTGTTAAAAAGAAACAGTTACTGTAGAAATCATAATGTTGGTTATCAAACAAGATAGCCAAACGTATTTGTCTGCCTTTTTTGAAGAAATGACCACATAGAAGTTCTTTCTGAAAATATTATTTTTAAAATAACTTAACATGTGTGCACCATGTTACATTTGTATGGATTATATTACATTTTCATAGACTCTGCATAATTGTTCATATTAGTGATAGTTTTTTTCAGAGACTTAGTACATGTATATAGTAAGTTGTAAATGGTATTATTGAAGGCATCCAGAATCCAATAAATTCTTAATGTGGGTTATATGTATATATCTGGTAATATATTATATGCATTGCAAACGGTTTATATAAAAAACAAAGAAATCCGTGATATCATCAAATGATATGCTGAAATAATGACTACAATGTACAGGCCTGTATACTAATATACTATAGGTGTTGATTGTCATGGGTAGTATTTTTACTACTTCCACTGTTTTTCATAAAAATGATAACTTACCAGTGAGCTAAACGGCTTGGTGATAGTCCTATATCAGTTAATGATTACTTTCTAATTGATGCTAGATTATTTAGGAGTTTTCGCTCTTCTCAAGATATGTCCATATAGGCTTTGGAGCAACATTTCTGAAACAGGAATTTCATTTGCTAATAGTGTTGTGATATGTGTTAGCACTCTGCATGAGCTGGGTAGAGGAAGCAGTGGTGGGCAGCACAAGACCTGCCTGTTATCACCTACATGCTTCTGTGTGGTGCAGATGCAGGTTTCTTACATGTACGAGTTTATGTTTGTTTTGGCCTGTTGCATAAATTGCAAATTGTAAAACATCCTTGTACTGATTTTATAAACACAAGAAGGTTTCTCATGTTTCTAGGTCTTGAGGATGGTTATAGAAATTAGCAAGCCCCTTCAACCCAACCATTTTTACTTGTGTGTCCATTTAATTTCCGTAAATTACAGTGTTATAACTAAGCTCATAATAAATAAGGATGTGTTGTTATTGTTTCATTTTTTCATGATGTATATATATGTACATGCAATTCATAATCCTTAAAGAAATGCCCTGTTTGTAAGAATAATTTGTTCAGATACAAGTTCAGGTGCAAAAGCAGGTTATCGCCATTCATGCCGACGCATTAAAAACAGTGAATTCATTGAATTTTACACTTATCGATGTTTTTGTACGAGAATGCTTCATACACAGACCCCAGGGATAATGCATGTATATCTACACTTTTAAGTTGTCATTGAAGTACGTCTCGTAATACATCAAATCTTTAAGCACGATTTGCATTAAGATGATACTGTACATATACATGTTGTAAGAACAGGTTAAAAATGCATCTGAGGAGAATTTCTGAAAAAAAATTGTTTTTTATAAATTTTATCATAACTGTTAACCTATATCTTGATCAAAAATATTAAAAGATATATCTGTTTATCTGGCAAAGGTGTGTGGGTTTTAAGGGGTTATCCCCCCCCCCCCTCCTTTTTACCGATAAACCTGATCTGAAATTGAAATATTCTTATTTAAACACTGAACACTAAAACATAAATGGATTACCATATACGTTCTTAGCAAACTTGCTATTGTATTAACTGGTATCTATGTGCTGTAACAGCCTACCCTTGCTTGAAGTGTTCACCAGTCTTTAGTTTACAGAGGTTCGGCTACTCCTTTCTCACCACAATGGGCTGTGTTTCTTCGACCAAGAAACCTGGCACTAGCAGACCTGATGTTCTTTTTCAATAAAAATTTAAAAACAAATTTATCAAAAGGAAAGGTATAATTCTCTGTGTTCGTAATTTCTACAGAAATCTGTAAAACTGGCTTTTTTTCTTCTTCATTGTTGTGAAAACCATCAAAAGGTTATTGCTGCATATTATTACGCACTTTGTTTGTTTTATGAAATGGCAATGACTTATCACACTAGATGTGTATAAACAACTACATGCACTTGTAAGATCTTGTATTAAGCATATTTGTAATTATTATCTCCAATTTTTTTGTGAGTGACTATTGATTAGAAATGTAAAAATTAAAAAATGTACCAAATGGCGGGTTTTGTATATTATCTGATTGTCTATTAAAGGGAAAAAAAGAAAAAGAAAAAAGTCCTTCAGCTTACTATTCTGTTTTTGTAGTTATTACTGACAGTCAGTGTCATTGATCAACTGAGCCATTGTTCAGATCCACAATTCTCCCTCCCCCTCCCTGACTAACTCCCCACCTAGAAAGATCACTGTACAGTTTTTTGTAATCTTTGATAAAGTTTTATTAGAAAAACTTACGTGTTGGTAAGTATCACTGTAAGGCCTTTTATGTGTTTCTTAAAGTGCATTTTCTAAGGCCAAACTTCAGGTGAAATTATCGATGAGGCTACAACTAAGCTTTATCAGGTACAAGTATGGGTACAAGCACACCACCAGGGTCTGGTCCCAAGGTCAGCGATTTTTTTCTGAGCTCACTGTGCTTTGGTCCACCCATGAACCTGACTCCCATCATGAAAGTCAACATGTCTTCAGAACTGAATTAAACAACAAACAAAATCAAGAAAAAAAAAATCAATGTGGTCTGTAATAAAGGAGAACATTTATTTTTTTATTTATGTCTGATTAGAGTTTCACACTGTAATAAAGAATGCTTAACTTAAACAATGGTAGCCGGCATTAAGGTGGAGGTCAACCGGCAGAATAAAGAAGAAGATGAGATTCTGGTTGTAATGTGTTGATACATGTACATAGTCTGCATTTAATCCTTTTTTTTTTTCAAATATATGGGTAGAACTTGAATCAACTTTTTTATTTGTCCAAGACTGCTTGTCTTCTGCCAGTGTTGCATACAATCAATGTTTGCAGTGAGGAGTAAGGAAACTTTGCCAAAAGTCAGGCATTCTAGTTTCCTCCATGTATAAAACTGACCGCAGGTGAGCAATTGGCAAATTCTTGAATATGACGTTAAATGAAACTGAAATAAATAAATGTTAGCTTTGTATATTACAGTTGAACTTAAATGTATATTGGGGCCTCTGTGGCCAAGGTGGTTAGAGTGCCAGCAAGGCGCAATGACCCAGGAGCCTCTCGCCAATGCAGTCGCTGTGAGTTCTAGTCCAGATCATGTTGCCTTCCTCTCCAGCTGTAAATGGGAAGGTTTGTCAGCAACCTGCAGATGGTCGTGGGTTTCCCCCAGGCTCTGCCTGGTTTCCTGCCACCATAATGCTGGTCGTCGTATAAATCAAATACTCTTGAGAATGGCATAACACACCAATCAAAGAAATAAATGAATACCGATTTACAGCCATTAGCGTGTTCTAAAACTAGACAATCATCTAATTTGTGGAAAACGTGGACTGTCCTGGTAGCTGCAATCTTTCCTGTTGAAGACATAGGAACATGATCTGAAAGCCTAGAAAGAAAGGAAAATCAAACCAACATGCAGATCATACAAAATAAATTTATTTAATTTTTTCCATTTTTGGACTTTTTCGATGCCCATAAAACACAGAATAAAACGGGTGTCATCCTGTATTGATAAGCTTACATTTTTCCCTTGCAGTAGGGCTTACTGTGCCAGTTTTTGAACCAGCCAAGCACATTACAATAAGCATGCTGATCTGGAAGTATGTGACTGGCTAAAACAAGAGTGGAATGCCATGTATACTCCAGTTCGTCAAATAGGTGACATCTATGATCCAGTACAAGGGACCAATGAACTTAGAAAACTCATAATAAATGCATGTACATTCAATGATAATGAGATGCATATGCTGTGAAGCTATGTTTATCTTTGGGTGCCATAGTGCTGGTACTGTTGTGGACAGCTGCAAAGTCCTGTGAATGGGCTGGGCCATTTGGCTAAACTTGTTAAAAGCTTGGTTTAGCTTTTTGAGTGAATACCATGGAATCTCTCATGCACAGCAGAATAAAAAACAAGCTAAACAGTTTCTTTATATCTTACCTTAACTCACAATTAAAAGAAGGGGCGCATGGAATTGAGATAGAGGTCCGTCTTTCCATGGGGGTAGAGTAATGGTTATCCTACAGAGCACCATGCAAACTTGGCTACCAGTGAGCCTATGTCAGTTTACTTTTTGTTAATTTCAGTAGTGTCACTATATCTCGTCAGGGGGAGCCACCAGTTTGTTTTGTTAAATGGCTGAAAGCTAACCCTAGGATCACAGGTCGCAGAACCCCTTTTGTACCGCGCTTTCTGAATTATTACATCCCAATGGCATGCAATATGTAGGGGTGGAGGCGAGCAACAAGGTATTAAAGTTTGTGCACTAGGTATTTTTATAGCGGGAAACAGTGTCGACAAAGCCACGGGTCTGTTCTAAAGACTTCAGATAAATACAGAGGTTGATTGTATGCGTATTACACAGCTGACAATAGTTTGAAACAAAAGTCAAACTTATTGGCTAACACTGACCCGCTTCTTTCGGGGTTGTAAGCGAGCACCAGGGTGATGTTAGAGCTGATTTTGATGGTTGCGGTTTGACAGTGGGTAACAAAATGCTAAGTGCGCATGCGCTGAAAGTGTTTGTTTACACTGAAGCACATGGTATCCACAACATTGGACAGTGATCGTATAGTTTTCACTGGTCTGGTTCTAAATTCACAATGGCATGCTAACTGTCCGTGATCGGATCATATAGTAAGCTTATTTTAAAACTGAATTATGTGATACAAGTAAATGCTTAATTAAATGAATAAAGTAAAATTGAATGGCAAAAGATGGAATTTACAGGCCTCGAGAAGCAATTGAGCTCTTAAATTTATAATAACGGATGATTGTGTGTGAAAAGATTACGGCATTTGCTTAGACAATGTAATGTGACATTACAAGATAAAAAATTATTAATATTTAGGTAAAATAATTGATAAATATGACACAAACAGTTCTATCTTTTAGGGCAAATAAGCATGAGATGGACTTCACAAAGGAATATCTGACTTAATTTTGAGTTAAAATGATAACTTCCAAACCTTTATTAGTAATTAACTTTCATTTGTTACATATTAACCACAGCAGAAATGTTTTTGTGGAACCGGCTTTTGGAAAATCCAAATGGGGTACCCAAAAAGCTGAACTGCTGCATTTTTTAAATTTAATATTGCAACGGTTAATTTACCACTAGTTCTTTAATACTGTAATTCTTCTTTTGATATTATAAAATTGTGTCTATATACTTCCCAGAGAAACATTAATGGAATATTTTAGGCCTTGTTTGACCCCCCAAAAGTGAGGTCATTTCTTGCTATTTTCAGAAAATTGCGTTGGGGGTGGGCTGCATTCCAGGTGGTCGTGCACGAATTTGTCTCCCTGCTGAATTATGAACAATGTATTTTTGAAACACACTTATATTGAGCTTTCCAAAAATGTATAGTTTATTGCGGTATCCATGATTTTTAAAAATCATTTGGGAATGCTATATTCAGTCGGCTGTCAATACCGGTATATCCCTGTTGAAACTGCACGCATGCATTCCTGCAAAGCGGTTTGGTGTATAATAACAATCCAGAATTGTCAACTTATTTATTTCCGGTAGTTGTTTAACAGTGGAGATAATTATGAACACGGTGTTTCCACCTTCATGCTTCCACCAGCAACTCTCAAACACGACATGACGTCATTGATGAGCATACGACCTTCACCGTAACAACGTCATATGCCAAAAATAGAATCTGACCTGTTTTTTCTGGATGAACCCAGTTTGTGTACAGAATTTGTCCAAAACACGCGTAAACAGGGCCACCATTGGAAGAATCTAGAAGAGAAGACTCACATTTTTGATTAAAAACATATCCTCAAGGTATTAGCTCAGAAGATCTTAAAGATTCAAACCTGTAAAATTGACGTGTTTGAGTAGATAGCCGGAAAACGTTTGCGATCACGTGTAAATTCTCTTTACAAGTACAATACATGGGCGGAGTTTGGCTTACATTTTTGGCAGCTGATTGGATGGTTAGTAGATGTGTTTACGTCAGTCATCACGAGGGCATGGAACTCCCGCGAACTGACTAGAGCCAAAACAAATCTTCCAACATGGTGTCTGACATACAGCTGAGAATCGAAGGTCGTGAATTTGCTTGCGGTATATCTGTCTTTATTTGAAGTTGATTATATATTGTGTACGTGCTCGGAAACAAGAGTATTTCTGCAGAGGTAAGGCAAATATTTTGTCGTGTAGTGAGTTGTTTCATTCAACGAAAGCTACATTTTGATGTGTCATGGTATGACTCGCTTTTTACTTACTGACATTAGTGACAGTGGTGAGGCTGGTAACGAAGTTACACAACACAACGTACTGAAAAATAGACACAGGCTGTAGATAAAGACTTCGTTTTTACATTATTTTATTGGAATTTGAATGTTTAGGAAGTTGTTTTGTCTGCTATATGCATTAACGCTTGTAGGAATGTATTTTCAGGAGGTTTTTAGTTTCCATCACAGCTCCATCAGCTGATTTGTACGCACCTTTTGACCCGATGCCCTACTTCTCTACCAGAACTTACATCATTCAGCCACGTTGTTCCTTTGTGGACTGAGCTTTTTACATAAAGTTGACTCATCATAGTGGTATTGTTTCATTTGTTTCTGAACCTGTGTCATCATTAGGTGTAATATACCGGATATAGTATGGCCTGCATGGAATTGTAAGGGGTTTTCCAATTCTCAACGTGTCAATTATTAGGTTGTCCCTTTTATTCCCACTTTAAAGAATCAGTTTCGTATGGTAAGAGAAATCAGCGAGTCCGTGTCATGGTAGTATTTATCAATGTGACTATAACAGATCTGGAATGAAAATGTCTACCCATGTATCTACATGACAACATAGATGCACCTTAGTGAATATTTGTCGTTTTCTAAATTTGAAATTACTAGGTAAGCTGATAAAAAGTTATAATAATAGAATGTGGCATTTAAATGTCTATTTCAGGTCTGTTCCCATTTTATTTTTGTTATAAAACAGAACATTCAGTTCTCTGATTTTGTAATTATCATTCAAATAAAGGACTGAAATGGTAAGCACCATGTGAGATATAAATGTAATGTACCATACATACAGTTGTTTTACAATAAACTTTGTGGATGGATCTTTAAGGTCTGAACAAAAGTATTACCTTAAGTAGGTTTCATTCACAGCTACAAAAACTTACCACAGTGCATTGTAGAATTTATAATGCTTTATAATACGAGCGTTAATGGCGGATAAAAATGCATGTAAATATTTAGTAGATTAAAAGTGAGGAAGATCGAACACTTAAAATATTTCTATGTTCATATAATTGTTAAAATATTGAAACCTGATCCAGTACAAGGGACCAATTAACTGTGTTGTTTTATTTTTTCAATTTAACACACTTTCAACATAAGTTTTATAATTCTAATGTTTTTTTACCTGCGGAAATGGTAAGCATTACATTGAGCTATTTCTTTATCAAGGGAGTGAAGGTAATCAAGTTTAATGTTCTTCATTAGTTAGGACATAAAAACACAGCTTAATGTGTGTGTAGTAGTTGGGTGCATTGGTGATATGGTGCTACAGACAGGTCCTACCACTGTCCTTGGACTGTTCTGATCTGATAACCTTAGAGACAGTAGCTTGTTTGGTGGTTGTGTCATTGTTGAGATTTATTTTTGACAACATGCTTAAAGGTCATGATTTGAATTTTTATGATGGCTAATTCTCAGATTCATTGCAACATTTTCTTTCTCAGCAATGAGTCGGAGAATTAGCTATCATAAAAATCCAAATCTCTTGTTTTATGGCATTTAGAATAGAGTCTGAGAATCGGGTGTAGAAAAAAACACAGGTTTAAGCACCCCTGTTAAAAGTTGCCATAGATTTAATTGGATACAGGTGGACAAGGAAGATGAAGGATCCTGAATCAGAGATATTGCGTTCTGGTTATCTATGCATGGACACATGCAGTCTTTGTTCATGTGCAATTCTAGTGAGCAGGTTCACCAGGCATGTTACATGTATATTTGATGAAAGTTCATACGTACTGTACTGAGTAATATTTTCTATTTTGCAGCTCATTGCTAAGAAGTTTCCAACTTCAACAGTGGCTATCCCACCTAGAAAAGCAGGGAGCTGGTTCCAGATTGAAGGACAGGCATTGTCAGAAAGTGGTACTCTCCCTCCAGCATTAATGACTGTGAGTCAAACAACGGCCTCTGTAAGGGTAAGTCTGCAACAGCACTTCTTTAATTTCTCTTCTGTCACATGCAGATCTGTCCATGGTAAAGGATCATGCATGTACCTTTCCTTTGCACCAAAAAGCCAAATTTTGCTGTATTTTCTTTTTTGTGGTGTACATGCATCTATGTATTGTTTTAGTAACACTATTGCAGCATTAGTAGTGAAAGGGTTGGGCTTTAGTTTTTACTTTTACGGTATAATGACCTAATGTTTTGCCAGGGACTTTGAAAGTATATCCCAGGATTCATTGCGTTAGTTGTGGTTGTTATTAACTGAGTGCCGCGGAAGAGCACCAGGGGTGGTCAGAGGATTATACTGACAGTTCAAGAATGTAATAAACAAGCTCACGATTGAGTCTATGCTCCAACTACCAGCTCATGTTTTCCTCAGTTTTAGTCATAATGATTTTAGTACATGCACTTCGCAACAGGTTGATTGTTTTGTTATTGTTATTTTGTGATAAATGGGAAATTAGGAGAAAACTCCTACCCAGTACCTTTATGCATGTAAAGTGTCATGTCAGATATCCGTTTATAAACTGCAGGACTCTCAGTATACAAAGCTGCAGCAGAATTTAGCATGCCGCGAATTCATACTTGTAAACTAGGCCTACCAGCAGACGAGATGATGTCAAATTGTGATCGAGGCAACACCTACACACGTGCGTTTGCACCGCTGCACAGGACTTACAATCACAGGGCTTGAAATTTCCATGTGTCTACCCATCGGTCACATGATTTTTGCTGGCGAAAGGCAAAACAATAATCTTATCTGTTGCTGGCGAGACGTAAATCAGGTCTGGGAAAAGCTGTGTACAGGAATTCATAAACATTTTGTTTATAAAGCCAGTGATGGTGTTGTGTGAACTCCTGATATGATAATTCAACAAATCCTGTCTACAATATGCTGGGCTCGCACACAGTTCTACCGAAAAGGTGTAAATTGTCATAGTTTTTGGCAACCTTGCGTGAAGTATGTTTTTCTGTGTTTAATTGGAGGTTCGCAATATAGAAACGTGGGAAAAGGAACTCTGCTACAAGAGGACTGTTCCGACTGTAAGGAAACCAAATGTGCGTGTAGACTGACATACTATGTTGGAATTACATGGACACGGGAAGCTGGTGTCGCAGTGAAATTCGTTTTTAGCTTAAATACATTTCTACACATACTCCTGGCATAATGAGAGCTCTTAGCAGGCAACGGTTCACCCGATAACAGTGTGAGGTGACTTCCATGTAGGACTAATCCGAATAGTTGGTTTGTCTGCAGCTTGCAGACCTGGTTAATACTTTCTTCGATTTCATTCATGGTACATGTACTTTTAGAGATGTACATGTAGCCCTGCGAGTTGGGAGACCTCACTGCACACCTCACTGTCAGTGACTTGACCCCAAGTGGTGAGGATTAGCAACCAGAGCTGCTAAGTGCCATGCAGCGTAATGAAACAGGCAGGGGCTAATCACTCTCTTCTGTCATCTTGCCGCCAACTCAAATCGTGCGAAAGTAAATGACAGTAACTCCTGTGCGAAACTTTAAGTAATTTACTGTATTATTTACTCACTATTGTTTCATTTATATTGTGTAGCAGGCTTTATTGTCGATAACAAAGTTAACATTGGAATTGGAGAAAATGGGAAGACTTATAACTGAAGGGCATCCTAGTATGTCTTTATCATCACCAGGTTGTTACTTCGTGATATGTCAGCTCCTTCTCTATTCTGCACCACTCTCAGCCGGGGATGTACACGGATAGAAGCAAGGGTATATTAATGGTCACAGACAACCCCAGATGCATATCCTCTAAACAGCTGCATTAAAGAATATTCACCGCACCACTGTTAGAAAATTACAAAAAATTACTGGTTTTAAGTTGTTTATGTTTTCGAGTCCATCCATTCATTTTCTGCTTGTGTTTTGTGTTTTTTTTCTGCAGCCAATGATGATGGATACAGCCTTATCAGGACAGTGCGAGATGTATGAACAACCCATCTCAATGGACCATACCCTGCCCTCCGAAAGTTTTGTTCAGGAATTGTCATATGCTCCCAGTCCTGATTCGTTGTATATGTATGACCAGGACAGACAGACAGAGAGCTTCATGAATACCTGTGGCCCTCAGGATATGTCTGTGTTATCGGGCTGCTTCCTGCCGGGTGAACAACAAGAGCTGAAGCAGCAACTAGAGAATGACATAATGGCCAGTTCCGTGGGCACAGGCCTCCAGGCTGTTAGCATGACAGAGTTCTGTGATATGAACTGGGATGATAAAGACATCGAATTTGTCAACATGGAAGATGTATTCCAAGACAGGACTGATGCCAGCCAAGGCCCTACCCTTACACAACTAAATTCCTTTGTGGACGACAAACAGTTACCCAAATCCAGACTCAGCAAATCAGCTTCCTCATCTGCGGCTGCCTCCACAAGTGAGGATTGGGTCCTCGGATCCATGGCGTTGGAGGATTGGGAGTCAAAGGAGAACACTTCCTGTACAACCATGTCTACAACTGTA
Organism: Liolophura sinensis; assembly: GCF_032854445.1. Lineage (NCBI taxonomy): Eukaryota > Metazoa > Mollusca > Polyplacophora > Chitonida > Chitonidae > Liolophura > Liolophura sinensis. Next base: position 41,171,752 of record NC_088300.1, on the reverse strand, counting down.
CCTAGGTTCTCCACCTTGTCTACATCCACAAACTGGACTGAGAATTCACAGCAACAGACTCCCTCCACTTCAGATGACTCTTATCCCACCCGTCCCATGCACACGTTTGCCACGCTCTCCACAGTGAAGGAAGAGCCGGGACAGAGAGAGTGTGTACATAGTCAGATGCGTAGGTACCAGAAGTTATTAGACAGACGTGTACCTGCCCATGAAACCTCGTTACATAAGCTCCTATTACAGGGGCGAATACCCATTAAGACTGAGAACCCTAGTATCAGCCCACCCGTATCTCCTTCCAAACGCACAGTCACTGCTTCCTTGAGCAAATCCCAGGCCCCGGGAGAGCAGAGTTCTCATAGCGTGGATCAGAAGTGGGAAGAAATTAAACAGTTTCTGCATGCTTCAGCCGATTCATCACTACGGATTAAAAGAGAACAATCAGGTGAGAATTATTAATACTGAAAATGAAGCAAGGTTACATTCAAAACCATTTGCTGGAATATTTATTTGCTATGTAATGTGGCAGATGAAGTTCCTTTTCAGGTGCATGGAGGAATTTTGCTCTTGTTTACACCCCCAGTGCCGTGGTGAGGACATACATGTACATGTAACATTGCTATGTAGTGTATATTGATGAAACTGAAGACATACATGTGTACCTGTACATCCTTTCCAAGGGCTGCATGTCAATTTTTTTTTCATGCTCTCATAGGATTATTCATTTGATTTCTATCCTCTCCCTGTCTACGTGTACATGTACCCGAGGTGTCAGTCTTGTAAGAGTGATGAACAAAAATTGAGATGAAATTTTCACCCTATTCTTGGGCTGCATGTATAAATTTGTATACACTATCAGCTAAATAAAAGCAGGGTTAATAACTCACAGTACCATATGCACTGACTTTGAGGATGGCATGTGGTATATTAAAAACATGTACATAGCACATCTAAGGTTCAGCATGTCTGACTGAAAGACTGAAAGACCCAATAATTTTGTGCACACGTTCTTTATAGTTCCCACCATGTTTTACCTGCCTGGATAGCACAATTGGTAGAGCGTCGGCTTTGGTGGCAGTAGATCCAGGGTTAATCCTGGGCTGGGTCACATCTAAGACCTTACAAAAAAAACCAAAGATTAGAAGTTGTAACTTCCTTGCTAGGTGTTCAGCATGAAGGGGATAGTGCACTGACTGGTTGATCCGTATCAGTATAATTGCTCGGGTGGGGCGGTTTACATACCTTTGGCAAGTCATCTCAATGAAGTAGCACTAGATAAAAGAGCCATGGAAATCCGTCCTGCAACAAGGGGGCACATTATATACACTCTAAAGACTCCTTCATCGTCATGTGACTGAAAAATTGTTAAGTACGATGTTCAACCCAAACCACTTACTCGCTCACCCCACCATGTTTTCATCCTTGGTTCGGTCTCATCAAATTAATAGATCATGGCTGATAATAGAATATACGTGTAAGTAGAATTTAGCCAAATAGTTTGTTACAGTGTATTTTTCACAAATTGAAATAATGGTCAAATATTGACAAAATTAGTCAAATGTTACAGTTTACACATGCATATATTTACATGAACATTGTGACAGGTATATAGGCTCCAGTGTTTTCAGCAAATTATTTGATTGCATTTGAATATTCTAACTTAGTTCATTAGGCTTTCAAGCTGAAAGGTGTAAATTTCTCCTTTTCATTCTGGTTTCTTCCCTGTATGGTGTTTGTTGCTGAAATAGTAGAAAAATGCTTAATGAGAACTGCATGAAACACACTGGTTCAGTTAATCTAGCTGGCATGCATCTTTACAGGCAGCACACTATGTGACCTATAAACATGCTTGAATGTCAATGACCTGTGACCTATTTTTGTCTCCATATTGTATTCTGTAACTAAACTGAAAACTACTACAGTAGAGATTGTACAATGTCGCTCTTCAGAAATCTCTGGATAGATTGAGCAATTTGAGTTTCAGGACTAATGCGTCTACAAGTAAAACCCTAAGGAGCAGTGAATTCAGTGTTGCTTGTATTTGCATGTGAAGATTTTCTGCTAAAGCTGTTTGTAGCATAAACATGATAATTATAAGAACAGAGTCTCCATAGGATACATGTACTGTACATGCACCTACATGTAGTACTACCGTAATTGTTCAACCTTGGCAGCCATCACTGCTACCAATATTCTGAGAGAACTATAGGGTGTAGAGAAATAATTTGTGCAGTTTCATGAAGCTTGACACAAACAAATCATTTTTAGCCTAATTTTCATAATAATTGTATGCATGAATTTCTCTTTAAAAAGTGCTTTAGTGTTGGAAAAAGTTGAAGATGTACAGTAATTAATTAACAGACCTAGGCAACACATGCGTGTACATGCAACTTTAACCATGTTTTAGTTGTTGCACTCAGTCTATACGGAAAGAAAGGAATAAAAGCATGCCCGTGTGAAAGTTACATGTTGAATTTTTTTTACATGTATATGTACTTTTTCCCACCTGAGATTAAAATAAAAGCTGAGTTACATGTATAAGATTGCTGGTATAAACCACAAACTGATGGCTTATGTAATTACATGTACTTTTAAATCAGCTAATGGAGAAAATGAAAAATAACAGAATATTTCACATGCAGGTAGGTGTGATAAAATTTGAAATGCCACTTCCAGTGCTTTCTGTGTAATATACATGTGTATACTTTAACTCATATATTGCATGTACAAGTATACATGTAGAATTATTAGCTCATTATTATGTATCAGCTCAGTCGTTTATTGAAATATGGGTACACCTGCACTGGCAGAATACCTTAGGTACATGTACGTGTAAGTCCATTCAGAAACAAAATTTAGCCAAAATATGCTTCCTTTTAGCAGGGTAAGGGATTGTGTTTTCCTTCAATTTTCTCAGTGTTGGATATTATTTGGAGGTGCCTTGGATGATTCATTAGGTGTGGTGTTTGTATGTGTATACCCTACAGCCACTTGTAAGAAGGTCAGCCAGACCTGTCGGGTCATTGGCACCTCACCAGTAATTTTCCTTGCCTCTGACCTACTAACACACTTCAGAGGACAACAATGTCTGCCATTGATTTATCCTGCTCTCTTGCATATCCCTTTACCACCGTTGTTTCACTGACAACTGGTTCATGTATACCACATACAATTCCATTTTCCATGTTACCTGGTTACACTTGAGTGAATGGTTGGTCAAGACTTGTACCAGGGTGCGCACAGGCCTGTATCGAACTGTATCTTATACCACTTAACCTGGGGCTAGGGGCCGTAAAGGCAGCCATGCTCATTACATCTGCATGATGCCTTTATGAACAGTTGCAATCAAAGTGCGACTGAGATACCTTGTTTAATTGTTATTTGACCTGGAACTCGTTCATGGACTACGAATTTGAACTTTGATATGGAATTCATGCCTGGAATATCCACTGTCTACCGGGCATCATTGAAAACTGATTCCTATTTGTATAATTTCTTACTTACCTTTTGTCTTTGGGAGCTAGTGTTAAACGTTGTTTTGGAAAATGACCTTGCGATTATCGACTTGGAACGCCCGATATGGACTACGAATGGTATACGAATGTCAGACATGATGCTTATATTGAAACTGCTTGAATGTGCTTGAAAAATACAATTTCATTTTCAAGGATTTGAAAGTCCTTGAAAAAGACAAATACTCCTGGAAACTCCTTGAAAATCTTAGTTTGTTCCGAACTTAAGTATTGTCTGCAGGCCGCCAAATCTGTATAATGGTGGCTTTCTTATAATTCTCCCAAAATCAGGGCTTCCCCTCACACTCACCACTGTCGCAAATTTAGAACAATTTTTTGAAATGGCCATAAAATCGGAAAAAATATGAATGTTTTTGGCGACAAAATTATTTACTTAAGAAAAAATACAAACATTATACAAAATCTACCATGAGAGTTTTCTGGGGTGTTAAGCAGATTTTCACAGTTTTTCTGATGAAAATAATCCACTTAGTTCATTTCAAACGGCCTCATCTCGGCGAAACAACAACACAGTTGTATGGCGATTACTTGGCCGAAATCTACAAAGGGGGTTCAGCATTGTTTCAAGTTGACTTACATTAAATAACGCTTGAAATCATTTTTGTTAAATAACGAATGAGAATTATGGCATTTTCGGGGATGCCTTTCATCGCCAATTGTAAAAAAAAAAAAAAAAATTTATCAAGGGATATAAATCAACGTAGAGTTACACCTGTAAATGAAGTTACCTCCCATGATATATTTTAACTTTTCCACCTAATAAACTACTTTTTTTGGATCTGAAGTAAATTAAGCGTTTCAGAATATGTGCTGTTACATAAATGTGTACGCCATCTGGTTTTCTCCTGTCAGACTGTGTTACTCCAATGTACTGATCATAATGTTGCATTTAAGTAAACTGAATTTACAAATTAATTTCGTAACAAATTTTTCTGGTAGAGGAAATTACATTTTACTAGAATCCTACAGATATGTTGAAAAAAGGATTGTTTTTTTTTTTTTCATCAAAGAATGTGTTGCATTACAGAGGTGAGGGGCAGATATTTGGTGCAAAAGCAAGCATTCAATATACATGTATGGAAATTAAAGCATCTATAATTCAGACTTAAAATACAGTCTATAATTTGCACCATGGTATGTTTGAACTAGCCTTGAAAATGACAAAAAACTCCTGGAAAACTCCTTGAATTTCCTTCATTTATCTGTTCATATATCTTTTTCAAGTACGCGTCATTGCATCTAGAAAAAAATGCATGGTACAGTTTGTTTACATACATGTACTGTTTATGCCGATATGGCATAGTGACTCTCAACAGACGTGTGAAGAAAGTTTCAGAAAATGTAAAAAAAAACTGCACTGGGGGGTACTACTTGTCGGTAATACCAATGACGTTTGATTCCTTGTTTCTGTCAGAATATTTTTGAAAGTTGTTGTGGACGGCAGAGCAATTTTCACTTTTCAGTATCATGTTAATGTTACCCATGATGCTTTGCGTATGGCAAAACAGTGAGATTAGTTTCTGTGTTGGCTGTAAAACAGTGTGCAAACAGGTGACGAGAAACAAGGAATGAAGTGCGAGCTGTTTAATTAATAAGCACTTTTCTTTTCTACTACTATTGCTTCTTTGAATACTGCAGTTATACCTGTGTGTTTAAGTTCTGTGTTGTAGTGTTAGCTGTACAGGTGATCGAGTACTATTTACAGAATGTAGTGTTTACAGTGTCTGATGTGTATGAATTTCAGATTCAAGCAGTCAAGAGACAAAAGATTATGGGAGTGATGACAGTGATGGAGATGAGGAATGGGATTGTCATTCAGATCAAGGTAAGCACGTACCCTACGCCTTTTACATGCCTTCAGCAGTATCAATACATGTACTTGAACTTCAGTGTAGAATTTGTTTGAAAATTTGAAGAAAAAAAAAGGAAAGAAAAACAAAATTATAATGTAAACTGTTGGCATTATGTTATGTCTCTATAGGAAAAAATTTTGTAGTAAAATAGTTTTGTATTTGTAACTGAAGAAAAAAATTAAATATGAGATGTGTTTACATCTAGATCTGACGATCAGTTTAAGGGACTACCTGTATAAAATATCATTTCATGGCAGTATCTAGCTGTAGCCAATAGGCCCTGGCGGCTCCTAGGGTCACTAATGGATTTTGTGATAATTTATGTCTGGCCAGAAAGAAAAAAGCCTTGACTATGCCATCATATTAGGTTATAATGACCTTATGATAAGTGAGAAGTGACAGATTTTTGTCAGCTTAATTTTGTGTGTGTGTGTGTATGGGGGGGGGGGGATAACTGTCTGATGTCGTAAATTGGGAACTGTTGTCTGCAATTATCACTTAAATGACAGTAATTTATGGGATAGTAACTTGAGAGACTTCTGAGAGGTAGTACATGTATGTTCTGTTGGTATTGCCTCATGGAAATATATGTAATTCCCTTTCTTGTTTCCTCCACACAGATTCCAGTGATAGTGAAAACTCATTAATTACCTCACCTGGATCAAGCAAATCAAAAGAAAAACAGTACTTCTGGCAGTATAATGTCCAGTCCAAAGGCCCCAAGGGAAAAAAACTGTGTTTGTCTCTGGATACTGTTGACCCCCATGTGTTGCACAATTTTGAGGACCCTGTGTTCGACCCTGAGTACAGGGTACCGGGTATCACCCACGGGGGCAAAGCTCGCAGAGGGGACGGAAACAATGTGTATCCCAACCCCAAGAAACTGTGCCAGATTGGCAATGAACTGAAAAAGTTAAACAAGCTTATTAATGACTATGGACCTCTCAATGACCTGCCATCAGCAGTTCGGGCAAAATCCAGGAAAGAGAAAAACAAGTTGGCATCAAGGTAAGGCGATACGTGCACTTACTATAAATTTTACGTGTAGTGAATTTTTGACCGGAATATGGCGTTAAACAACAATTTAATATGTACATGTAAATGTATGCATGTAGTGTTTTGAATGATTTGGTTATACAAATACAAGTGTTTGCATGCTTATGCTGTTCTCTTAATTACAGCACGTGCATGTATGATAAAATGGTGAAGTAAACAAAAAGTGAATGCAAAGAACAAATTGTGGGCTTGCTTACTCTGGTACAACAGTAGCTTACTCTGGTACACGTGCACTGTTAGTAAGGTTCCCACTCGTCCTTGAAATCCTTTAAAAAAAAGATATTATTTTGGGATAAGGCCTTGAAAGCACTTAATTTTTCAATGTTAAATTATTGTATTACATTATGTTTGAAAGGGATGGATAAATACACTGAAAACTACCAAAATCGTAACAAATCCATTGATCAATGAAATCTTTTACTTAAAATCAGTGGTCATTGAAAGTGCTTGAATATATAGTGCGTCCAGTCCTGTAAGAGCATTATGTACCTGTGTGCTATACATTGTACATGTTTGATGTCTCAGGCTGAGTGGATAGTGTGTTAGAGCAGTTTAATGACTCAGGACCTGTTGCTGTGGGTTCAAGTCTGGCTATTGGCATCTTCCTCTTTTGTCGAATATGGAAATGCCTGCCAGCAACCTGCAGATGGTCATAAGTTTCACCTGGATGCTGGATGTGCCATCATAATGCTGGCAGCTATCAAATAATTGAAATATTCATAAGTATAGCGTAAAACTTCAATATTAAATATGAAAATAAATAAATAAATATAATGTTTGTGTCCTGTTTGTTGTACAGAGCTTGCAGACTTAAAAAGAAGGCACAACATGAAGCCAACAAAGTGAAACTGATGGGTCTGGAACAAGAGCATAGTAAGTACATGTACTGTGATCAGGAGGATAAATGTAATTTACCAGGTAGTGGAGTTTCATTTAGTTTTTAGTTCTGTGGAGATTCTTGGAAGCAGTCGTCAGTTTTGCCACTGGCATATACCTGTGAAGCAATGGGAATCATTTGACAGAAACACAAATATCGTTTTTGCACTTTAAACAGAATGAAACATTATTGTTCCCTTTAAAGAGAGATTAATATTTTTATTGTTCCCACACATTTATTAGAGATATTAAAGTAAAATATTTTCGATTAAGAGATTAAGTAAAATCATTTAGTAACAATAGGCAAGGTAAATCTCCTTGCTGTGTTAGTTGGCACGAACTGGTAACAAAGTTTGACCCACAGCTTTTGATATTCATAGTTGTTTATTATTTTCTTATTCTCTTTGCCAGGTCATCTGATGGAGGTGCTATCACTGATGAAGGCAGAAATTGTCAAAAGAGTGAACAGTGCAGAGGATGATGACAAAGACAGTCTGACCACCAAACTGGAGAACTACATTCAGACACGATTAAGTAAGTACATACATGCACCTAATAAGAGTATCTCCTTCCATGGCTGCATTTCTCATAGACTTTTTCTTTTAAAGACGTAGCCTGGGTTATAGTGGTGTCAGTGACGATAGAAAAAAAAAAACAAAAGATATTGATTGATGAAGTGTTGCGAAGTGGGCCTAGATAGATTGTACACATGTAGTATACTTGTAAAACCCAAAATGCTCAAGGCGTCTCCTGGTTCAAACATGTTACTGCCACAATATGACAGAGAGGCATTTATTCATTCATTCAAAACACAAGGAGAAACATTCTTGGAGAAAAAAAAAACATGTGAAATGCATTTAATGTTTTTCTTTTATTCTCACTGTGACAATCTCAGGATTTGTAGTTCCCCCCTCCCCTAAAAAAATATTTTTTTATTTTTTTATCAGAAGTTTCATGATGCTTCACTCTTTGATAATCCTGTGTATTAAACTGAACCAAACCAAACAGATTTAGCGAATTGGGGAATATTGCCTTTTTGGATGGATGGAAGTTGGTGGTGGTGGGGTGGGGGTGGGGGAGGGGGTTTGGAGGGGGTGTTAATGATGCTTTGCTCTTCAGTTAAAATGTGAAACATTAAAGCACATTTTTTTCTGATTTCAGAGATGATGATAGCTGGCAACACAACAGAGTTTGTCAACAACGTGATTAAGCAGGTCAACTGTGGTGATCTTAAAGGAGCCTTGAACATGCTGTAGTTTGACAGGACTGTTTACAGCCAGAACTTGTGCTCTGATGCCTATGGTTTTAGTGCTACTCACAGTAAAATGTGTATCCTTATATGCCCCATATTGTATCGTTTGGATGTAAACCTAAACATTGTTGCTATCTTATTTTTCCCATCCTTCGAAGCATTTTACAATGCTGTTGCAAAATTTGCATCAGGTGTTGCTTAAGCTACGACTATTTGGTAAAATGTGCCTCACATATCCATGGCATTATATGGATAGATTAGGTTAGAAATACGATGGTATTTGTTCCAAGACCTACCAGGTATATGTGTTGTGAAGGTACATCTCTGAGCCATATAAATTCTATGTGCAAACGTAAATACCTAGTCAACAACGCTGTATGAACACTACCTGTATGTAGATGTTATTTTACTGTTGTCTTTGTAACTTGATCGTTAGCTAAAAAATGTAGATGCTATAAAGTGTTAATATGGTTACATTTGACCTGATAACATAAATATATCATATATCCAGAAATTAGACATTTGTGAAACTCATTTTCTAAGTAATAAGCATATTATTTTGCATGTACTAATGCACTTGTTCATGTGATGATACGTGAAGTGTATGGAAGATGACTGTGTTGTGTACACGTACAGTGTAGTTTGTGATATGATGAAGGGCAGCTTTAGATTAGAATTGTCAGGTGAAAATTAGGTGAGGCCTGCGGTTAAGCTCAGGGAAGGTTTATGTGAAATTGGTGCTCAACTACATTGTATGGAATTCAGTATGGGTTTACACTGTTCAGTGGGGAAATATTGTTGGAGTAATGGTTTATTTAACCAAGGTGTGGTGATAAAGTAAAATTAAGATTTAGTAATAGAAGTCAAGTAATGACAGTCAAAGACTTCCACATGGCTGTAAACGTGCCCAAGGCCCAAAACTGTTGACAATTTTTGGTTTCAAATTATATGTAAATTCTGTTTTGAATTGACACTTAAGCACATGCCCATCAGTAAATAGCTGAATGCATTAGGGTCATTGAAATTTTTAAAAAATTATAGCATCATGCATTTACCAAAGGATTGTTCAGTGAAAACTGGGGTCTGTGATACAGCCTGCTGTGGCGGCATTCAGGAGATTGCGAGATTGGGGATAAGATGGAGATATAAGGGGATACATATAAGCCAACTACGTGTACATGTAAGTGTCAAATGACTGTGATATGCCATTGATCTGGCAAGGGGATGGAATAATAGAGTTCAGGTGTGTCAATTTTTCGTCCTCTAGAAATTTAGAATTATGGAATACAACAGAATAATGCAAAAAAAAAAAATACATGTGATAACGCTGTATTACAAAGATTTATTTTAATATTCCACACAAAGATGCATTATGTACAATTGTCACTTACATATTGAAGAGTTGATCTGAAGTTCAGTCGATGTAAGACATATTATCCTTGCTAATTTACAGGTGTGTAGCAGATAGAGGGCCTATTATATTAATGTATTTTATTCCAGTTCTGACAGATAGCCTATTAGTTATATTAGAAATAAAATTCCTGAATTATTATTGTTTAACACCTTGTGTTAATGCCAGTTGACAATTTTTGTTCTGCCCGAAGTAAACATTATGCTCATATAGGCCATCTTTGTGGTATAGAGGTAAAGCATGCACATGTAGATCCCCCTGTATTGGTTGATACAATATTATATATTGAATTTGAATTATTTGGGTTTATTATGTGGATATTACATATATATTTATGATAAGAAATGAACGTTCACCTTTGTTGTCATAAGTCAGTAGAAATATGTGTTATGATATAGCTGGTCTGTATCCTTTATAAGAATAATCAAAGCTTTTGTTAGCATTTGTATTCGTAAAGTGCTCTTCATTTTCCTCACACTGAAGCTCTATGGATTTGTGTGTTTGTTTCAAAATTAAAAAAGTTATATATTGTTAAGGATTGTTGAATAAAGTTGTATCCACGCCTTGTGGAACTGGTAGAACTGGTAAATGTTGTTTTATATTCTTCATGAAAATGTATCTTGCACTGAATTTTATAAATGTGATGTGTTCAGATTATACCATGTCACTTGACGCCTACTAAGCCTATGCTGGATTCCTAGTTTGTATATAGCTAATCATTCATTATTTCAGCAAATCTAGTCAGTCACCACCCAAGTTGTTTAAGGTGAATATGAATTGTGTTCTTTATGTGCCTATCATTCATACATTATGAAAGACAAATGTTCGGATTGTATTAATTGCACGTTTGACAATTAATTATATTTTAGACTAGGGTTAACACTTTGGCTCAGGGATGCTTGTGTAAAGCCTTGTAAGACAGCATGACGATTCATGCATGATGTGACCTCAGGTTAGGGTGAAATGCCTTATGGATGGATTATCTCCCCTGTCAGTTTATGGCACAAGGGATAGGACATGATATGAAAAAGTATTCTCTCTAAACACGACTCTGTACCACAGGTACAAGTAACTAACAAAATTAAAAATCTACAACCAATACACAAGCTGTGTAACTCAAGGACATGAAAGTGTAGATGTTCAGTTGTGTTTCTTTTGTGTATCTGTGGTACACAGTAGTTTTTAGAGTGTAATTTGGCAGTTTGATTTTAGGTCTGCTCTTTCGCCAACATTCTCACCTGTAGTTAAGTGTATCAGGATATTTCATCTGTGTCATTATTGGGATCTGACTTTAGAGAAAGAATTTCTACTGTGTACATACATATTTATTCCTTCACTTGCAATTGGATATTATTTTGGTTGTAGAGATCTTAATGTTGTCATAAACTACATCATCTTTCCTGTGTGCTCTGTATCCTATGAACATGTACATTGGAGAGGTATCAGTTCTGTGTCACTGTTGTACCTGTTTTCACATTTCGATTTCTTATTAGTGTGAACAAGAACTCATGTATAAAGTATTCTGTAGTTTCCTTTGCGTGCACATGTTTGAAAATGTTATTGTTAATGATGAAAGAAGATATATTCTATGTTCCATTGTCAGTTATGGGTCTTAAAATTGTCAGTTTATGTATAATATGATACAATCAGAATATTTGCAATGTCTCAAGTTAAGAATATATAGATCAAGATTGATGTTTGAGTCAGGTTCCATTGTTCTCTAGTATGGCTGTTCACATTGTGGACCTTCCCTGCATATAAATCTCATTGCCTTATTGACATTGAAAGATATATATCTAAATGTGATGAAAACAGGGGCTTGAGTAGGCCGTTTGTACACTGTTAGTGGAGCCAGTCCCATCTAAGTGCCGAATCATATAAGTGTATATGATGTAAAAACAAGATTTTCTACAACTACGTACACAAAAAAAGTAAAATATATACATTTGGCTTGATGGTTCTTGAAAACATTACAAGATGACTTTGCAGTGCTTTACATATTAAATTCAGCTTCACCTGTGAAATATACCAGGGTTGAAAAAGATTGAAGCAGTTAGCCTTGTGCATAACAGACTTGGCACCATTTGTAACTGTGTTATATTAGACTCCACTGATTCATGAACACCCACAAGTTACAAGTTTTATGTAAGACAATAATTCATTTGTTTGGTTCTATTGGCAATCAAAGATTAGGGAGTGTTGAAAATTCTGTTGATAGCTGCAGTAATTTTACCTGTGTGGCGATGTGATCCTAATGGTTAAATGTATGGCCGTGTAAATCTGCATATAGGGTATACCTGTTCCGCTTTCTACCAAGTATGACAATTTTGATGCATGCTAGAATAAAACATTGTATCCTAGATGCATCGAATGACGTCCTTTGTGAGCTGATACGAGGAACAGTTGCAGTGTGACCATGCGAAGGGTTTACTATAACATGTTTAAGGAGCCTACATACCTACTTGTGGAGCTACCGCACACTTGGCATGTATTTACGGAGAATAATCTGACATCGGAGACCTAAATTTGAGAAAATCAAGACAGTATTTCTTAATTGTAAATATGTTTGCGCAAATTCACAGCAAAAGACATATCTATATTTTGAGGTTTGATAAATATATGTCTATGTGTATATATACATATATATATATATGCATAATTTTAATAAGTTCATGACTCGGGCTGTGCTTTACAAGTGGATTGTTAACGATCTACATGAAGGTTAAATAATTAACATATGATCTTAAATGTGCTGACGGGTATGGTAGTGGGAGTTCACAAACGATAATATAGGTCAAATACTTTGGCTATGCAGTTTTTGCCAGCTACATCAGACACCACTAGGATTATACACCATATGACTATTTATGTATTTTTATTACTTTGTGTAGAATACATGTATTGTATACATACAGTTATTGGTATGACCAGACTCTGATACTGTATAAGCAGTTATCCAGACTTGATCGGCACTGGATTGACTGTATTATTGAATTGATTGCCTTTTGTAACTCTCTATTGTGTGGAGGACCTTCTAGGAAACGTCAGCACTGTTGTTTTGTCATAATGCTGATAAAGTTCATATGGTGCTGTTGTCTGCCGTTTTCCATATGTTTAGTCACACTGATTGGCTTTTGTAACTGATTTTGACAGGTATTCTGCGCTAACTTTTGCTAGAAAAATGTTTTGTAAGTATTGATGGTTTTTAACATAACCAAAATTTGAAAAACTGGGAAGGACAAAACTGTTCCTTTTTACTTGTCTTACTATTCCGCTGTCGTTCTTGAATCAGTGTCCCCTTGCTTTTTCTGTGTTGGTCAAGATTACTTGGAAATTGTATCGTTTGTAGACTTGATATTTATTTAGCCATCACGTATATAAACACATTTGTCAACAGCTAGCGTTAGAGACATGGTATAACCTATAAAATAAATACGAACTGGTTGAGGACACTCTTATGGTTTGAAGTCAGTAGATTTTGTGCATGTATGCACTGTAAGGGATAAACTACAAATGTTATTTGTATACCATATGATTAACAATATGGGCTTCCATGATTTCATATGTTTCTATACTTGCAAGCTGTGACTTGATGGTAACTGGTCTTGTTTTATCTGGGTTTGCATGCATGCTGTACACATTCTTTATCTTAGTATAATTTTGTACGTATATATATATATATATATATATATATATATATATATATATATACATAAACTTGGTCAGATGTATAAATCCACACCCTCGAAACAGAGAGAACGCCTGTGACTGATGAGCGCGGTGTTCATCTTTGATACGAAAGCTGATGTTGTAGATGTTGTAGAAGACATTGGAGAGTTGCGTGATGAAATGTTCATGGAGGTGTATACTGATGCACATGTATATGATATTGAGGAGTAGTGAGGTGGACTGTTGCTGAGGCGTGTAGTATACCGTCTTGTTTGGACACTATAGGCTTGAGAACAACCCAGAAATACTGATGCTGCCTTATCTGTGTCGTAATAAAAAAAGACAAAAAACCCAACATGATAGCTGTGTTCTTGAATTTGGTGTTGTCAAGAAATGTTTTTACCTAGGCTGTTATTGCATGGGGAGTAACATTTTCTCAGTTAATAGATTATACGTAGGCCACAGCTTCTTTGGTGTACTTGGTGTGTGTTCGGACTGACGACATATATAGCATTTTGCTGCTTGGAGGAATAACAGTATGTATTCTTAAGGTTTAATGTCAAGGAATAATGTCTTTTATTTATATCTGAATGGTGTTCATTGCAGTACTTGAGAATTTTTCATTGGTTCTTGGTGTTTAACACAGCACTCAATAATTTTCCCATGGCCCTCAGTGCTCATCGCAGTACTCAAGAATTTTTCATTGGTTCTTGGTGTTTACTGCAGCATACCCAAGAAATTTTCATTGGTTCTTGGTGTTTAATACTGTGCTCAAGAATTTTTCACTGGTTCTTGGTGTTAACTGCAGCATACCCAAGAATTTTTCATTGGTTCTTGGTGTTTACTGCAGCATACCCAAGAATTTTTCATTGGTTCTTGGTGTTTAACACAGCACTCAATAATTTTCCCATGGCCCTCAGTGCTCATCACAGTACTCAAGAATTTTTCATTGGTTCTTGGTGTTAACTGCAGCATACCCAAGAAATTTTCATTGGTTCTTGGTGTTTAACACTGTGCTCAAGAATTTTTCACTGGTTCTTGGTGTTTACTGCAGCATACCCAAGAATTTTTCATTGGTTCTTGGTGTTTAACACAGCACTCAATAATTTTCCCATGACCCTTAGTGCTCATTGCAGTACTCAAGAATTTTTCATTGGCTCTTGGTGTTTACTGCAGCATACCCAAGAAATTTTCATTGGTTCTTGGTGTTTAACACTGTGCTCAAGAATTTTTCATTGGTTCTTGGTGTTTAAAGCAGTACGGAAGAAATTTTCAGTGTTTCTTTGGTTTTGAAGCAGTACTGATGAATTTTTCAGTGGTTCTCGGTGTTTAACATAGCACTCAAGAATTTTTCAGTGGTTCTCAGTGTTAACACAGTACACGTTAATTTTTCAGCGGTTTTTTGTTTTTAATGCAATACTCAAGAATTTTTCGGTGGTTCTCGGTGTTAACGCAGTGCACAAGAATTGTTCTGTGATTCTTCAGGATTATGATGAGAGGAATATAAAATGGCTATGGTAAAACACAGGCCTTCGCCAGATAAATGCCAAACATTATATATATTGACTGTGTGGTGGAATCAGCTATATTTGAGCCATTGGCCATCTGGATGACAAGTAACCTTGCCTGGGGGTGAGGCAACAGGTTAGCTATCACTAACATTCGGGGATGCTAGGTTGTAGGCAAATAACTGATCCAAACTCAAAATCAGAGTGAGTGATATGTATTGCTGCCATCTGGGTGACCAGCCAGGCTGATGACTGTCCAAGGTGGTGACTAACCCCTCACCACTCACTAGGACTGGACTTTTACAGCCCCAGCGAGGACCTCAGAGAAAGCACTCAACCACCCAGCCGCGGGTGCCCACCCAGCACATGATCCAACAAAGACCTGTGTCTCCAAAACACCGGAAACACTGCATCCAAAGACAGTCTAAAAGGCACATGTAAGAACACTTAACTGCTACTTAATCTGTTATCTACACCCAGAGGCATGCAAAATATGAAAAGCCTTTTAATTGTTATGAAACCACACCAACTAATTTAATTCTACTGTATATCCTCAATAACTCCCTAAATACCATTCTACCTGCAATTAAGCCAGCAACCATGATGACAAAGTACAACGTAATACAGTCACATGCAATATCCCTACCCACTATGAATCACCAACGATGAACCTCTTCCCCAAAGCCTTTAAACCTAACACATCAGTGTTGCCAAAAAGGCGGGAAGCCAAATCCCAACCACAGCCTCACTACAGGCAGATCAACGAGAAAAAAGCTTTAATGTAAAGAGCTGACATAATGTGCACACACAGTTGCAACAGTCGTAAAAAAACAGCCTGTAGATAAATACTTCATAGTATAATTATGATGTAACTGTTGCATCATTACTAACGTGCACTGATCACACGTGCCTTGTCATGACCCCTATCAGGCTGTTACTGGAATATATACGTGGTTTGCAAACATGTGACATAGGTGTAGAAATACATAAGGAAATACATAATAACATAATAACACATTTCCAACCCTGCATGCCTGAGACAAATAGATAGGCCTGCTGTTATTGACAGCTATGCAGGTGTACACGGGATATGAAGAAATATGTTGCTGTGAATGTGTGTAAATCATACGTGGCTAAACCAAATGGAACATTGGATATGTATATCTATGATTATGCAAATGTGAACAATGTTGTAATGTTTCTTTTTTTTTCATGATTATAGTAGAATTCTTCCCACATGTGCGTTTTTCATGCACATCTAAGTACATTTATCTCACCGTTGTACAATAAATTAAGGAATAAAACGATACTTGAGGTCAAGTACTGCATATTCTGCATGCACTATTAAAGTACTGCATATTCTACATGCAAAAAATACTGCATATGCTGCGCACAATATGAAACTACTGCATATTCTACATGTAGTATTAAACTACTGCATATTCTACATGCAATATTAACTTACTACATTTTTACATGCAGTATTAAAGTATTGCATATTCTACATGCAATATTAAACCACTGCATATTCTACATGTAGTATTAAACTACTACATATTTTACATGACTGACCCCGATAGCAGAGTTGGTAGAGCATCCCCTTCGGGAACGGTAGATCCAGGATCAATCCTGGGTCGAGTAACAGCTAAGACCTTAAAAGAGGAAGTTGTAGCTTCCTCGCCTGGCACTCAGCATGTAGGGCATAGTGCAATCACTGGTCTACCTGTATCAGTATAATGGCTCGGGCGGGGCGATTTACTTGCCTTTGGTAAGGCGTCTTAGTGAAGCAGCACTAGATAAAAGAGCGGTGGAAATCCGTCCTGCAACAAGGAGGTACATTTCATGCTCTCTTAAGGATTCCTTCGTCGTCATATGAATGAAAAACGGTTAAGTATGACATTAAAAACCAAGCACTCCCTCACCCATATTTTACATGCATTATTAAAGTATTGCATATTCTACATGCATATTAAACTACTGCATATTCTACATGCAATATTAAACTACCCAAATTCTACTAAAATTCTAATCAATATTCCTTCTAGAATTACATGTGTCTTGGCTAAAATGAGCAGACCAGGTGTCCCAAAATTTAGGAGAAACAGGGTGTACTACATGTTTTATATGAATTATGAAACTACTGCACAAACTACATGCAGTGTTAAACTACTGCATATTCTACATGCAACATAAAACTACTGCATATTCTCCATTAATATTGTGACAAATTTAACATTTAACATGTCTGTAGATACAGCGACAGTAGTAACATCATAAGACAATAGAACTTTAATTATACTCATTATTTCAGGGAACACTTTTATTGACAGTAAACAGAACATATTCATATATCTCGGGACTGATACCATGACTGGATTTGACTGCTAGTCAGTATTGGTCAGTTATAGCAGAGTTTAACTCTGGATATAAGCATATTTCAATCATTGCGGCTGCTTATTATTCCACCCCTTTTGTGTATATATGGGCGTAGCCCCATGATTGCTTGATTGATGCCAGTATAGTATTTGACATTTGAGATATAGCTTCTTGTAAGTCTATTTTTCACTATGAATGAAGAATATTATAGTCACTTGCTGTTTAAAAGATAACAACTGCTGACGTTTTAAACAGTAACATTGGCTGAGTTTTCGATCCTGGAGAACTAGATTTTGTTGTTAGTTCCCATTCGTAGTTGAACATGAAGGCATTTCTAGACATTTAAGGCAAGAAGTAACCATAGTTTTATTCTTGGGTCATTCTGAGACTATTATAGAGCAGTGAGGGTTCACTCTCACGTTGTAAGTCGTGGAAGTCGCCTTAGAGTAGGATTTGTGTGGTTATAACAACGACATCGGTCGAGGATTTAGCATTACGTTGTTGTTGTTGTAGATATTCTCCGAGTGTAAACTTTGTTTTGGCAAAGTTTTCCTTGAAATTTAAAAGTTAGATTTGATAAAAGATGGTTGAGTATGTGGTAGATATATTTTAGGGAGCGTTTCATAGCAGTACTTACTCATTATGGCATCGTTTAAATGTACATTTTTCGTAAAGTTTACTCCTGAAAATGAGGTCCCACTGTTTTCTTGAGACAGGCAGGTTTCACGCATAGGGCCTATGGTAATTTTTAAGCATACATCGACTCTTCTAGATGTGAGATAAGCTTTTTAATTACCGTCATTGATAAAAGGAATTATTATGATTTTTGGTGATTTTAATTGTTAATTTTTAAGTCTGACTTTACTTGAGGAGTGGTCGCTGTGAGTTCAAGTCCAGCTAATGCTGGCTTCCTCTCCGGTCGTAATTTGGAAGATCTGGCAGCAACCTGCGGATGGCCGTGGGTTTCCCCCGGGTTGTGTCAGGTTTTCTCCCACCATATTGCTGGCCGCCGTCGTATAAGTGAAATATTCTTGAGTGTGGCGTAAAACACCAATCAAATAAATAAATACTTGAGGAGTTTTAAACGTTTGGAGGGAAAAAACTTATCTTCGACGTCAATGGTTCTGTACGACGAGTCGGAAGTCCCAGTGACGTTACCAACCTAGCACAAGATAACGTGTGTGAAAGAAAATGGCGGCGAAATGTTAAATCAATGGGCGATGTGCGTTTTTCCTCGCGCTGTCAGCTGAAATAAGCAGAATAGATCGTGAAAAATTTTACGTCTTTCCATGGTCAGAGCATTCATTACCTTCTCCCTCTAGACTATACTTCCTGAGATGGGTGGTATTTGATTTCTGGCTTTTTTTTTTTTTTTCGGGCAAGTATATACAGCCTCCGTGCATAGTTATTAGACCTAGTTATGAAATACTGCCCTTAATGTTTTAAATGTAGGTCTACATGTCGATATCATGATTTTCTTTATCAGCAATTTATTTAAAAGCAATACTATATTTTATATATAGATATTATATCTAGTTTCAACAATAAATACATTAATAAATTAATTAATAAACAAAGGTCTGAAAAGACATTACCATTTCAAAATATCTTATAGTCATGCAATCTCTTGAGCATGGCTTCACTACGGTGACTACAAACACCTGTAGTTTAAAATGTCAGTGTGTTAATGTGTGAAAAGCTCTACAAATACCCCCCAGGGTTTCAAGAAATCGCCATATATAGTTCTTCCATTCGTTGGATACAGGAATAGTTTGTTTACAACATTTCCACAAGGTGCGATTCAAACAATGATATCATTACATGCCTGTACAATTAGCACATTAACACGAATAACAAAAATTAATATACTGGTTATTGCAAATCAATTATTTTTGTTTTGATTTAAATCATCAGGTGAATTTATTGAGCGATTTTTCCTCCATCCCAAGCGCATGCTCGCGTATACAGTGGGCTAATTAGCGCTGTCTTTGTGTGTAGGCTAAATACACATACCATAGGTCTATATAGGCCTACTTGTTCGAAAAACAAAAAAAACAACAAAAAAAAAAGCCAGAAATCAAATACCACCCTTCTCAGGAAGTATTATCTAGAGGGAGAAGTTAATGAATGCTCTGACCATGGAAAGACGTAACGTTTTTCACGATCTACTGACAGCGCCAGAAAAAACACTACGGTGCCGCCATTTTCTTTCACATCGCCCATTGATTTAACATTGCGCCGCCATTTTCTTTCACCCACGCTGTCTTTTTAGGTTGGTGACGTCGCCGGCACTTCCGACCCGCCTCACAAAATGTAAATGATAGTGATACGATTGTAGCAGGTTTGTGACTGACGTGCAGCAATTTTGCTGGTTAGCGAATCACATAGCTGTATTCCGTAGGCCTACTACTTTGTTGAAAATCTATAAAAGGAGCGGCAGAATGAATGTTCATGAGGTGGTCTCTACAGATGGCCGAACAGTAGGCCTTACACAGCATGCGCATCTGTGCTTAAGTCAAAATACAGTAAACAATCTCACAGTAAATCATATCTCGGTAAATGCCTACCATAAACTGTTGAACAAGTAGTGCCAAACTGTTTCGGCGTCAGCGTCAATTTCCGAAGTTTTAACGTTAGTGTGGATAGGGCCTCCGTAGATACTAGTAGGAAGTATCGGGAACTGAAGAACCCCTGGGGAAATAATGATATTGTGCTGTGTTCTGATGAACTGAAAACACCACCACATGTTTATCATCAACGTACATAGGGGAAATAAAACTGTTGTTGTTTTTTATTCATATTTATTTCACAACTGGAATTCATGTTCTTTCTTCAATCTTGAATTTGGAAACAGGGTTATTTAAATAAGAAAGAATGCAATCTACTTCGAACTCCAAATTTTTAGCGGTGCCTCCACAAGTTTAGTGTAAATGTTTACATCGTTCCATGGTTTGTACCAGAATTCACAAGGCGCTTTAAGGGTGAATGAGTTCGTGAGACCGGGTATGCTCACTACAGACTTTCAGAGTAAAAAAGGAAATATAATCGCTCTGCACTTGAACAGTGTCAACGAGTGGAAAAAATTCCCGTGACAATATTAAACTGCTGCAAATTCTACTAAAGGTGAAGGCCATTCAGAACTTCTTGTGATTTTACGTGTCAGTTTATTAGTTTGCTGGGAATAGGAAAAGAACGGATTTCAGAATGGATTGTCAGCAAGGTAGCATTATTTGTTTACATTTATATTCATTCATTTGTTTGTTTTTGTCCACCAAACTATTGCAATTTCAATGATGTGACAAAGGTCAGGTATACATATGGTGGAAGAAACGTGGCACACCCTGAGGGAGACTCCCGGGTGCATCGTACTGCAACCGTACCTGACTGATCAATCTGTATGAGACGAAACAGGCATTCGTGTATCAGTCGTAAATTAAAAGGGACCTTCCAAGTCAATAACAGCAAGGCCAATTCCCAAAACGACGTTTAACAGAAACCTAACAAGAACTCAGAAAGTAGAGAAAGTACGAAACAATGACGGAATCATGCAAAGAGAAGGAGTCAACAGTTTTCAATAATGTTGGAAAGACGCAAGGGATGCTCTAGGAAATTGAGAATTATACTCATTATATAATTTAAGAAACTTAGAGTGAGGGCATTTGGTGGAATATCCTTGACAAACCAGTGTTTGTAGTACTATTAACTTGTGACGTTGAAGGAAATCGTCACACAATAAACGTGATCTGACAATTGCTGCAAGGCGGGGCATACATATCTCACATCGGTAAATTGCTATCCAGGTAAAAGGAAATTTACAATGTTAAAACTGAGACTATTCCTCTTGTCGTAAAGTCAGCGAGACATGTAACCGTTTTTGGTCTTTGTATAATACAGATTTAGATCAGAGAGAGTCTTCAGACATAGTTTACTTTAAATTCCAAGCCTTGATATCGAATGGTGGATATCTTTCACAGCTATATAGGCCTATATATGGATTATTTACAGTCAGCTAATCAATATATTGTTTAGTTAATTTGAAAGATCGGGCCCGGTAAAGATAATAATTTCTATACATATAGTATAGTATTCATACGAAAACAAGTATAGGCCACCAAAAGGGGGGGGGGGGCATAATTTGCACCCATTGATATACATTGTTGATATATGATTTCTCCGAGTTTCACGTACGATAGATGTTATGAAGGATAAACTTTAGCAACTCGATGAAGAACGAAGCACTCAATGAATGGTAACCCTTGTATGTAGTGGAATTTAAGAAGGCTTTGCTACCTTTGATATTGATGTAGGGGTTCATTCAACGACACCATTAGTGATGAACTTCTGTCAATTGAATCTGCGAGGAATAGAAGTATAGAGAGTTGGGAAATGTCGTTATACGGTACGTGTACTAAGTATTTCAGTGAGACGTTTGGATTTTTTAAGAATCCACAGAGAGTTGACTGAATTGTTTTACAATTGCACAACAGTACTTTTTCGAAAATGACTTTCTTGCTCACCAATGTTGCTTCAGGTTTGAGACTATTAAGTCTCAGAATTAATGCTACGTAGGCCTACGGTACTCACTGTTGAGCCTGCGAACGAAGGTCTAGCGGTCTGAACAAAGTATGTATATAGTGTTCGGCGGGTGAAAGCCCCTTGTTGAGTAGCTATGAAAGATGATGCGAGATAGCACCAAAACTGTATTCTGAAACATCAACCAGCCAAAGGGAACACTACTCTTGAACAACTTCTCTTTCCCTTTTCAACCAAGGGTTATGTCCCTTGCACTGATCTTCACTGATCAAGTTGGGTTATTTTATTATTTCCGATACGCATGTGTAAATAAACACACGGAGGCAGAATTTTATACATCTTTTGAAATCAGTCTGTACTGTATAGTTACTTCGTTGTTAGCTTTCTTCACATCTTAATATTATATGCATGCATACTTTATGCGATCTGAATGGGCTGATTGATTGACGCATCTTCATTTAGACACGTCTACAACTAGGTAGCTATATAGCCTGTTGAGTGGTGGTGAAGTCCTACGTACAATATCATTATACGGATTGATATCTATTTTACATACATACGGAAATGTATCTGTTTCACATGCATACGGAATTTAAATGGTCGAAACAAAACTACAATCTCACGGCAAGTAATTACTTCCCTCTCTGTCTCTTCTCACCCTCCCTCTCCATCATCCTCTACCCCCTGGATTCCGCTATAAAGCGTCACGTTACGCCTCGAAACCCTCTCGTATAGGTAAGTAGGTCTAACATGTAATAAGAGCTTATCATACATGAAAATACAGTATGTCATGCAGTCCGCTATAAAGACGTCGTATGAATTCTGATTTAGGCTGTATGTACAACCCTAGGCCGGGAAGATGTCTGGATAGAGAGTGTTGTAAGGCGGATACTATATATAATCCAAGTATAGCTAGGTTACAGGTACGTGGTCATCACAAGTTGTTTATATCGTCATATTGGTTGCCATTGTTAATGGCATTCATTAATTAAACGGACAATTTCGTTATAAGATGTATAAGGCTATATTTAATTTCAAGGGATAAACTTATAAATATTTGAGATAGGCCTATTTTGAATATTGTTAATTTAAAGTCCTGCATCCTGAGTTTGCATAGGAAAAAAAAAGAGAAAATTTTCTTTGTAATTATTTCTTGTAAATATATTTTTCTTTTTTATCATTTAATTTATTGCGGCAAATAATGGAGACTGTCGATAAAATCTGTGCTGGCTTATCTTACCCCAGGTATACATGTATATATCGCAAATAAATGGACAATGCCATTGCATGATTATATTAAATCGACTGACAAAAGTTGCTGTGCATGCCTGTTATTTTCTAGTTCGTCATTTACAGAGAATATATATATATATATATATATATATATATATATATATATATATATATATATATATATATATATATAGTTGAAGAAATAAAGATCCCCTGGTGAGGAGAATTTACATATATATATATATATATATATATATATATTATATATATATATATATATATATATATATATATATACTCATGCAAAGCCTAATTTAGCTTTTAAATCTCTACCTTTTTCTTTATTATTTCCAATTTAGTGCAAATCTGGAATGTTTTTTTGACAAAGTATGTAAGATATTCGCTGGTTTAAACTTATCGGTGTCTTCATTTTATCAATGATAAAAATCAAAAAGTTTTGTACCCAGTAATTGTTTTTAATCTTCCCTAGCACACTGCTACGAACGTCAGCACATTTTTGACGCTGCTCATGAAAATGATATATATTATATCATCACATTCCATGTTTTATGTAAATTCTTCTGATTTATTTACTGTAAACTTGTATGTGAAATCGAATATCATTTGATTACGTTATTTTAGAAATATGCATTCACCCATTGCATCTCAACCTAACTCTATCACATAAAACTGGTTTGATGTGAATTTGACACCCTTTTAAGGATAATTAGGGCCTACGCTTTAATAGAACATTTGCAGAATCAGTTAGAATATTATTCGGTATCATATAGTTGACCTTAAAGGAGAGGTTTTTAGGATTTATTTTGGAAATTCAAGTTGGTTATGCATTAAATTTTGTTTTCACGGTATAGCATAAATGCAACTGTTATCTGTTTTTGCTCTTTTGCATTTTGACAGATGCGTGTCTGTATTGTTATCGGCAAATGCTGCAAGAGCGTGTCTGCATAAAAGAAAACCTTCGAAAGTGATTGCATCTTCATGAATAAATACACATTCACGCAAAAACATGTGAGAATGTCGTGTTTGACGGCTACAGTAGTATAGAATGTTGCAAACATGTCTCATTGTGGAGGGATTTGTGAAGGGATTTGCATATCGTTGAGTCTGCGCTCCTGCATGCTGACAAATGGGTGAGCTCCATTTCGTACCAAAACTGATGTCACGCGGGAGAGCAGCTGTGTTTTCCCGCTCGGCTATTTCGTTTAGGTCCGCGCTGCGTCGTACAATGGGCGAGGAGGATGAGGGAGTCGTGCATCATCATCATCACAACATCACACATCACATGAGTCGCTAACATCGATTTGACAACAGGCATTTTCCTATGTAATATTTTTTTTTGCGAGACGAATTATTTCACCCACCCTGTTTGCAACCAGAGATTTCACGTGGTCTCAAGCTTCTGAATCGTCTGATAGAATAGCTTGTCATGTCACACAATTATCTGTTGGTATTGGCAGTCATACCTTTTGATGTATGAATAAAATAATAATTATTGGGACATCATAGATGGCGCTGTATGGCTAATCTAAGCCCACTTGTCATAATGCTCGCTAGATCGTCGCCCGTCGCTATTCGCTTCTGCACCTACATGAGAAGGTGCGACTGAGATACTTGTTTAATTGTTATTTGACCTGGAACTCATTCACGGACTACGAATTTGAACGAATTTGATATGGAATTCATGCCCGGAATATTCATTGTCTGTCCGGCATCATTGAAAACTGATGACCGCTTCTCTCTTGTGTGTTATCGGCTTTATTTCTTATTTGTATAATTTCTTACATACCTTTGTCTTTGGGAGTTAGTGTTAAACGTTGTTGTGGAAATGGATCTTGCGATTATCGACTTGGAACGCCCTTTACGAACTAAGAATGGTATATGAATGTCGGACTTGACGCTTATATCTACTATAGTTATATTCTACTCTACTATAGTTATACCGTACTGTAGATATATTCTACTATAGTTAAGCTATTCTATACTATACTATACTAAGTGAAATATTCTTGAATACGGCGTAAAACAGCAATCAAATATATAAATGAATAAATATACTATACTAGAGTTATATTCTACTCTACTATACCTATAATCTACTATACGATACTATAGCTATACTATGCGATACTATAGCTATACTAGACTATAAATATTCGGCAAGCCCCCACGGACGTTAGCTGACACACTGTGCGCGGAGGTGTCGCGGCATCACACGCCCCAGACCTTTTACACCCAGTCACCGTGCAATGTGACCGTGCCATTCCCCTACTTTGGTTTTACTATGATATAGCTATACAATATTATAGTTATACTCTACTATACTATACAATATTATAGTTATACTATACGATACTCTACGATACTATAGTTATACTTTACTGTATTTAGGCTATTATTCGATCCGCTTTTCCCACCACCACCGCCAACGGAAATGAGGCCAGCTCGTCGACTGCAGCAGTCTAGAGACGGAGGAGTCGATCAAGGAAAAGTGGAAGATCCCGGCGAGTCAGTTCCAACCCAACCCGACACAACCCTTCGACGATCTTCTGCCTAGCAGTGAGAGCGATCTACGGGAACTGTATCAGGGGCATTGGCACTCGATTCGGGGTCATTTTAACGCGGCATGCCGGTGCAGGACCGCTACAATTACCGGCTCAGTGATCTCGGAGCCATCCCCGCCTATCTGAACGCAATTTATGAGGACCAGCCCACCGCCTTCACCGTCAACTACAAATTTGGTATATCCTTCGCCACAAGGAGATAGGACAGTTAAGGTACTTTTACCCCAGCACCACCAATGCCCGGGTACTCGACACGCAGTACCACGTGGTGAATCGGGCTGACCTGCGTGAACTCCTCACCGATCATCTCCCAAGCCAAGATCCACTCACCCAGGCGCAAAGACAACGTCCCAACACGAAATGGATCGCGGATCTCTTGAGGAACGTGTTGTTTTTTGTGCACAAACTATTAACCCATCGGTGAGGGTGGGGTAACGTTGTCGCCTTACCTGGCGGCGAACAAGGGGCTGCACACGCTACAGGGACTTACAGGGACTATTTATTTTTATTTCGCTGTTTGGCTGTACATATAGACAAGGCCAACCCCCAAAAGTTCGAAAAACAGGCTCGGCTTTACCACGAATGGCGTTCCAGATGGAGCACAGGCATTTCCGCAGTGTATCCCTCAGTGCGCTGGACACGGTGAAGAGCCTATTTAGCTCGTCCCCATGGACAACTTTTGCTCCGTTCAACTCGTCCATCGGAGTGCACAGCGCTATGCTTCTCCCACCATGCGGTTAAACCTGCACATTCCGCATTTCAGCTACATTAAGGACATGTTGCGTTACGCCCAGTCTTTTACCTGTCAAGTGTGTTCTAAGAGCTTTAATAAGCTATGGAAATTACGACGGCATGGTCATACGTGCACCGACACCGTTCACCGAAAGTACCCGGGGGTGTATTCCACAATAAACCCACTATTTTTGAAGTGTTGGCGGACATGGGTATTTACCTCCGGGAAGCGATGACCGCCTCAACGGAATGGACGTCCCAACACATCCCCATGAGTGTCAGCGTGAACTTCAATGTGCCCGACTACGACCAGCCCGTATGCTTCATCTCTACCGGCGATCCCCATGCGCACGTCGAGCGGATGATGGCTTACCTCAATACCATCAGCGAGACCAGTAGCGCCTATCTCACCGAGCGTTATGCCTACATCCTGGACGAGTAAGACAACCGATCGATCCCAGCGACACCAAGCCGTCTTACACTCGACGGGTGCGGGACAAATTCGTCGCCTATATCAACCAGGTCCCTGTCCTCGTCTTCAACTCGGGCAACAACAACCTGAAATTGATCAAGCAACAGTTTTATCCCCACCTGGTCAAGGCCGGTGATTTGGAGTGTGTTATCAAGTGTAACAATAACCACATGGCCCTCAGCACACCGTAGCTGAAATTTCTTGACGTTCGGAATTACCTGGCCCCTAAATACAGTTACAACAAATGGATGAAAGCTTACGACTGTCGCGTCACCAAAGGGAAATTTTGTTACACCTATATAGACTCCCTCGTCCGGCTGGAGGAAACGGCGCTCCCACCCGGCCACACTTTGGATAACGATCTGACCTAACAGACGTGGACGGACGCCGAGTAAAAGACCCTGCAGGAGAGGAAGCACGGGTTGAGTACCGTAAAAGACTTGCTGCGGTGGTATAACAACCTGGACGTGATTCCCTTCATGGAGGCAGCGGTGAAAATGGTGGTGTTCTACCAAACCATGCACGTCGACGTCTTCAAAGACTGTATTAGCATACCACGGCTCACCCTCCGCTACTTAATGCTCATCAGTGAGAAAGACACAGACATGCATGACTGCCTAAAGTAAAACATCGTGGGCGGGCCAAGCATCATCTTTCATCGGTACCACGAACGAGGCGTGACCCGTAAACGGGGAGGTAAGCTCTGTCAGCGGATCGTTGGGTTCGATGTTATCGCATTGTACTTTGTCTGCCTTGCCTCACCCATGCCGGCGGGTCACTACATATGATGGCGACGTGAGGGGGAGAAGTTCGTTCCCTCCGGCACAGCGACACGTCTGGCTGAAAAATGGCTAAACTGGCAGTCGCACCAGCTGGGGGTACCCATCCGCCACCGGCTGAACCATACCGAGAAACGGAGATAGATAACTCCACTACCAAGGTCTTCAAAGTCGAGCGGACTGGTGACGCTATCGTCAGTATGTGTTGGAAGACAGACTGTTGCTACGGCGGGGAGTCGAACAGTAAAGACAAGCTCTCCTGCAAAGGCGTTAGCGCTCGGGGAGTGGATAAGGACGTCTACCTCTCCGTGATGCGCGACCACCAAAGCGCAAGCGGAGTAAACCGCGGTATGCGTATGAGGGGGAACAGCATATATTCCTACACGGAACGGAAAGATGCTTTCACCTGTTTTTACGGGAAGCGTAATGTACTGCCGGACGGTGTGAGCACCACTTACCTAGATATATGACTGGACTATACCCGACGGTTATATACCATCCCTTTATAATGTGTTGCTTAAAAAAATAACACGTCAAATATAAGCGTCATGTCCGACGTTCCTATACCATTTGTAGCCCGTAAAGGACGTTCCAAGTCGATAATCACAAGATCCAGTTCCACAACAACGTTTAACATTAGATCCCAAAGACAAAGGTATGTAAGAAATTATACAAATAGGAAGTAAAGCCGATAACACACAAGAGAGAAGCGGTCATCACTTTTCAATGATGCCGGACATACAGCGGATATTCCAGGCATGAATTCCATATCAAAGTTCAAATTCGTAGTCCGTGAATGAGTTCCATGTCAAATAACAATGCTGGTCTGTATAAAAGCTGTCTACAAGATAGACGGTTACATTCGGCAAGCAGCGCCATCTATGTTGTTAAATACCATGTACGCCATAGATATGTACATAAGGATAACGGCGCCGTCTGTGTTGTTGATCACAATGCAGATCGCCAGAGATTCTGAACGCTATGTCCATACCTGCCAACGAGAGTGTTATACTCATTGTAAAATTTGAGAAACGATACCATCTCTTGGTCGAGCGCTTTGAGGGCTTTAGCAGTACTGGGCACGGGGTACGGGGTACGGGGAGACGAGGTACGGGGGTGGTGGCCGTGTGAGCGTGTCTAAGAGCTACGGCTCGACCAAGGCCATTTTCTTCGCGTGTTGCATTACCTTCCAGCTATGCTCTTAATGACGCCACCGATGATGGCTGGTGCGACGGTGAGGAGGGGACCACCGCGTTCAACCATCCATCCTTTCTTATGCAGGGGAACACGTTTCTTGATCAATGTGCGAAGACCCTTGTGCCGCTGCAACTCCCCCTTCTGAACCCGCGGTAGTGGAATGTTTCCATTTAACACATTCTTGGCACATTCACACAAACGCCGAAGTCGCAGGTAGTCGGGTGTGGCTTGCTTAAAATCCACCATCAAATACCCGTGAGGTTCGGCGGTGGCAACCTCAAACGTGAGACGCCTGCAGTGTGCGTTGACTGATGGTGCGATGGTCTTTGGTTTTGTTGAACAAGTTCTGACGATGTACACCGTGCTGATATTGCGGTGGTGGCTGCCTTTGGTAAAGAGTTTTGTTACGCGTTCTTCTGTTTCGGCCATCAAATCACCAACGTCCGCTCCCCCGGATCGAATGCTGACGGGCTGGGCACACCTTCTTCAAATCGAACGCCGGGTAACGTGGTGTACAACGGCTGCCACTCCCGTAACACCAGACGGTGCTGTTGCGGGGATGGGTAATGAAAGCTTGAGCATGCGCCACCAACCGTTTCACAAACACGGATTTTCCACACTCCGTCGGTCCGCTGACGATGCAGGTAAACGGATACTCCCATCGAGTATCCATCTATGGAGAATCTGGGTGAGTCAGTTTGGCTGGTCGTACAAGTGAGGGAGAGTTATAGAGCGGGAGGCCGCTGCGGTCACCGCCGCCATCACCGCGGGCGGGGAGGGTGAGGTAGGCGGACTGCTACTTCCGCTGCTGCTGCTGCCGCGCTGCGCCGTGTTGGGTGAAGAATGAACGGGTGTGGAAACGGTGACTGGTACCGAAGTGTTGTTAGAGAGCGATGGTCGGTGACCCTGGCGGAGTTGTGATGAACTTGGTAATCCCGTTAACTTCAACCGGGGAGTGATGGCTTGGTCCGTAAACGGATCCTGCTCGGCGGTAAGCGCCGCAGGGGGGTGGCGGGGGGGGGAGGTCAGGTCCTCATCCTGGACAGTGCTGTCAAGCCCACGCTCGATGTCACTCGGCGACGACGGTGATGATGGTGGTGGTGACGGAGGGGGCGGAGGGGGCGGCGGACCCGGACCAACGGAGGAGCGCCTTGTTCAATTGCCCTTGTGGATATTGAAGGGTCAACTGGTCTTGGAGGAGCTCCACGCTGAGTTCCGCGGCCAATACACCCACTAAAACTCCAATGTACAAGAGAGCACGGCTGCCACGGTGCCTTTATTCTCGCGGAAGCCTATTACCCACTGATCCTTCCCTTGAGGTAGGTCGATAGGGATGACCCTGTCATCCTCGGGGTCATTTGAATTTTGATATGGAATTCATGCCTGGAATATTCATTGTCTGCCCGGCATCATTGAAAACTGATGACCGCTTCTCTCTTGTGTGTTACCGGCTTTATTTCTTATTTGTATAATTTCTTACATACCTTTGTCTTTGGGAGTTAGTGTTAAACGTTGTTGTGGAAATGGATCTTGCGATTATCGACTTGGAACGTCCTTTACCGACTACGAATGGTATAGGAATGTCGGACTTGACGCTTATATTAAATACGTTTGACGTCTGTGGCCGGCACTCAAGATTTATAGCTGGGTGGATAGTAAACGCTGCCATGTCGACCAGGTCCACCTGACTGTCTATACCCCCAACGACAACTCCGTTACGAGGATAGCGCCGTCGAGCGGGACGGTGGAGCGTGTACGTGTCCTTCTGGGCCAGCCAAACCGACACGCGGGCCCGACTCACTTTGAGTCCATGTTGCCGGGCTGTCTTGAGCAAGGACTGATCGCCGCTGTAAGCCGCTGGACTGTCGGGGTCGTAGTACAGTGCATGGAGAGCGGTATCGACCGAGTCTCTGTCCGCGAGCGTTCTCTGTCCCCTTTCCGTGCCCGCAGCGGCGGCTGCTGTTGGCGAGGTGGCTGGCGGCCGATGCGAGGCATAGTCTGTTGTCGTTCCTGTGTCCGTGTACAGTGAGTGAACCTATCCCAGACAGCGTATATATATATTATCCAGTGTACATGCATTTGTCAATAAAATTCAGGCGCGCAGGCCGACCACGTGATCCCATGGGCCAGCTTGGGAGCGAAGGAGCTGAAGAAGCTGCGCTCAAGGAGCTGCTCTCCCGCGTGGTGTGAATGGAGTTTACCCATTGGTCAGTTTGGAGCGAACGAAATGGAGCTCACCCTTTGTTCAGTTTTGGCGCGAACCCATGGGTCCTTTTTGGCGCTATATGAACCTGAAGGAGTTGCACTCATTGGTCCGTTAGCACGCCTCGCGTGACGTGTGACGTCACGCCCATGCGCATGCAGGAGCGCGGACTTAAAGATGTGCAAATCCCTGCACAAATCCCCCCACAATGAGACATGTTTGCAACATTCTATACTACTGGCCACCAATCATCTTTCTTTAGGTATAATCTCTTTATTCTAGCCGCGAAATAGGCATATATTCACGATGGAATAACAACGCCAATAAAAACAATACTTTGGACAGGCCAAAATCATTGTGGGAAAGTATTTATAGCTTTAATCAGTGTTTCGCCATCATATTCAAGACTGCTTTGCACAGGGTGTAGTGTCATTTCACAACATCAATGTTCTCCGCCTGGAATAAAAAAAACAAGCTTGACCATAAGGAAAGAAAAATTAATAGGACTTATTTTAAGAAATCTTTAGCGGATCAGATAATATGCACTAGTAGGTCAAGTAAAGAATGGATAACACAAAGTGTATGTTCAATTTTATTGAGGTTGAGCAAGCATGTATCTAGAATGGTTTTGCAAGACTTCTTTGGACTGTAGAATGGTTTTTCGTGTTAGATCACGGATAGCTGCATATGGCTTGGTTTTACAAGCTGCAGCCAATAATTTTATACATAGATTATAATTTACCCTTTCAAATGTTTGGTCATTCAACCAGTCTTCATAAGTCTTGGATGGCTAAACATCGGATCCTTCAGCCATAGTTAGATTTTTAAGTTTATTTTTCTTGACAATATTTAAGAAAGTTACCTAATATAACATGCTGACCTATTAGGAACCAAAATAATGCAGATGGTTTACAGTCAGAATCTGTCAGATTACAAAAACATGTAATCATTTAATGGAAATTCTTTAAATTCTTTCGACTGATGACCGTTTAACAAGCATTGTACACTGAGTTAATTCTCATTTAAGACAAAAAGAAAAAATCGTACAATTCCAAGGTTGAAATTCGATCATTTGAAGCCTGTGTTTTCATGTATGAGAGAGACACAGACAAATAAGTAAGGTATGTACGATATCATATTGAGGTTTCTGCATTCTGTTATAGCAACCAGATTACAGCTTCTAAAAACAGTCATATTAGGAACGTTGTGGCGAATATTCTGAGAGGTGAGGCCGTCCACGCAGACGTCCAGGATCTGCGGCTCGAACTGCAAATGGATGAACAATGTATTTATTAATGGCAGTCGTGTGGAGAGCGCATGCGGCTATTTTGTACCACTTTCCGTGCTTTATTCTACATAAATGACACAATGAGCCCGTTGAATATAATGATAGTCTAATGGCAAATACGTTGTTTGTCAGAAAATTTGGACCGTGTTATGAATATTGTCTACATATTAAAAAAAAACCGAACAGGAGAATTCTTTTTTAAACCATGGCGAGTTTTCCATTAAGTTACATTCCATCAGACTACATTGTACTTTATTGTGCTCAGAAAGAACGTTTTGTAGACGAGATATTTTGTAGTCACTCTTCGTCATCTTCAAATCCCAGTTATTTGTGAGAAGAAAATTCTTATTTATGGTTTGCAGCTGACACAGTTACAGTTGGCATAAGAGTTATCAATATAGTCGTGTATCCAGTTTTGACGTTCTTTGTTATATTCTTGTATCTGTGACAAGTAAATTTTACAAACTTCGTCATGCCATGAAATATTTAAACCGTTTCTAACTAAAAATGAATTGTTGCATCGCAATAGATCATCTGTCTGTTTTCCGCAGAATACAAGAGTATTTATCTTGCCAAATGCTTATTGCATTTTGATATCTCGAAGGAAATGACTAATGTTTACGATAGGTCTGCCTCGTGTTATATTATCTTTATATATCTTAATATCGGGTTTATATCGATAGCTTCTTTTTAGACATGTGGAAGTTTATCTGACAAAATACATCTTAAACCAAAAGTGAGTTGTCTGTGACTTTCGGCTATGATTATTATCGATAAACTTGTAAATCAGCAATGTCAAATTATCACTTGTATAAATCGTGGTCCGCACCTTCTTGAGAAATATTGTACATTGCAAATGTTCAAAAAAGTCTTGTTACATTACGTTGCAACTTGCAAACAATCAATACGCGGTGAGGTACTTTAAGATGTTGGCACTCATATTTGACGGCATTTAACATCTTGCGTCATTTTAATACCTGAAAAATGTTGACATTTTAACAGTTGCGCTTTAGCTGTGTAACAGAAGAGTGTCCATGGCGTACATGTTAGGTGGCAATCACAGGTTCGATGAAGTCACACGTTACAACATTGTCACTGATACAAAAACTCCTTGAATTGTGAAAGGCTTGTTCATTCAATGTCCGTGTAACACTGGTACCAAGTGTTTCAGGTTGTATGCCTTTAACAGCAGGATTGGCATTGTATGGGCGGGATATTCCTCCTTTGATTAAGTTGAACGACATCTATCAAAGAAGGCGATCATCTCTCTGACTATAACAATCTCATGATTTACTTTCTCACCATCCACACCTCTCAGTGCTTGAATCTACCTTGGGATTTCCCGCCTCAGTTGAGATCCTGTACTGCATGCGGAACCAACGATACCATCCCAAAGAGGATTTCAGAAGTCACAACATGGCTGCCCTCTCCATCAAGCTGAAAATGACAAAATCAATCCTTCACATCAGCTTGGCTAACACGTTAGACCTTGACAAAATTAGGAAGAACTTAATGAATCGTGGGATTGGATAGTGATTTCGTCTCAAAACAGTTTTGAGAGATTTTGGGTCGATACTCACAGATGAACCCAGCATATATGCACAACCATAGCTGATGTCCATTCAATGAGCACAATAACTGGCTTAACTATTATACCTTCTTAATCAGGGTATTTATCTCCTGTTTTAGTTTGAGCTAAAGAGCAACAGAAACCTTGTGACTTTATTGTCAACTTCGTTTCAAACATTTGGTTTGAGGCCATGCTCTGACGTAAAATGAAGCCGTGGGCCTCCGTCGTCGAGGGGGTTAGCACGCTAGCGCGGCGCAATGATCCAGGAGCCTCTCACGCGGGAAGGTCTTTCAGTAAATTGCGGATGGTCGTGGCTTTCCCCCGGGTTCTGCCCGCTTTTCTCTTAACATAATGCTGGCCTCTGTCGTGAAATACTCTTGAGTACGGCGTAAAACACCAACAAAATAACTTAAATAAATAAAATGAAACATGGGTTGGAATTTTAAGAACGGAACGAGTAAGCAAGGCTGAAAATGTAGGCCTCTCATATGACAGAAAAAACTGTTATATACGACGTTCAGTACTCCATGCAGAGATACGTATTTGCTCACATACACAAATACAACAACAAAAATAAGAAATCCCCTTATGTAGCCTACGCTACCCTCCGTACAACAGGCATCTCAACTAGACATCTCTCCCACGCAGAATAATCCTCGGTAAGAAAGAATGTGTTCGCCTCAACATGGGCAGAAGTGTGTCTTCCCAAAGTCTTCAAACCGGCCCCGATAGCACAGTTGGTAGAGCGTCCGCATCAGAAGCGATAGATCCAGGGTCAGTCGTGGGCCCGGTCAGACCTAAGACCTTACAAAAGAGGAAGTTGTAACTTCCTCGCTTGGCGTTCAGCATGAAGGGGATAGTGCAACGACTGGTTGACCCTATCAATGTAAGGGCTCGGGCGGGCGGCTTACTTGCCTTCGGTAAGGCGTCTCACTGAAGCAACACTAGATAAAAGAGTGGTGGAAATCCGTCCTGCAACAAGGAGGCACATTACATACACTCTAAAGATTCCTTCGTCGTCAAATGACTGAAAAATTGTTAAGTACGACGTTAAACCCCAAGCACTCACTCACTCACTTACTCACTCACTCAAAGTCTTCTGTGATTGCAATACCCTCAGAGGAACGAGTCTTTGTCATCCCATATTATTGATACGGTTAATCTATACTCCAAATATATGTTAAAAAGATGGAATATATACGGTTGATCGGTCAAGATGGCGATTATGATAAATCGTCAAATGTTGTATAACTCAGTTCTGACATCACTGGTGTTTTTGGCAACCAGACACTGCTAATCGTTAATAGTCATTATGTACATTAAATACGGGAGGAGTACCCGACCAGTTTTTTTAGACATAAAAGGGCCGCGTGTTCCGTATTTCCTTGGTATATGTTTTACACTGTAAACATTTAAAAAAAAGGGTTCGAAATTCTATGTCTAGCCCCGAAGTAAACCATGGGGTACCGGACACCTGTACTGAAATGCTTTCACACTGATACCCCGACTTTCATTACGGGGTGAACCCCTACTTTCATCGAGGGGCGAACCCCGACTTTCACCATGGGGTCAATGGGTTTACCGTAGTAAACACAAAGCAGTGATAGGTGGCTTACCAATTAAACAAACAGTCTAATCCGTTCGAACGCTATATATTTATATCCAAATTAGTTAGTCAAGGTCTAAGCCTTGCTGATGTGTATGTGACTCGGACCTCGATA
The DNA here is from genome assembly GCF_032854445.1 of Liolophura sinensis. Lineage (NCBI taxonomy): Eukaryota > Metazoa > Mollusca > Polyplacophora > Chitonida > Chitonidae > Liolophura > Liolophura sinensis. The sequence continues at coordinate 41,135,911 of NC_088300.1, read as the reverse complement.
ACAGTCACGTTGTTGAAATGCTTGTTTTACGGCCACTCCCCTTTCGGATATCATGGCCCGTCAAATCAGTGCCTTTATTAATACATTTTGCATTTCTTTGTTTTTTGTTTTTGTCTACAATGTCTCTAGTCTATTTATATATTTACATTACTTTTATATTTGAGTTCATTCAATATATGCTTCGATGATTTGAGCAAGTTACAAATACGGTGTTTTCGAGGGAAGGAATAAATAATAATAATAAGTAATAATAATAATAATGACACCAATAATGACAACAATAATAGCAATGTGAAAGATGGAACAAAATATATATAGATCGTATCACAAATAGCAGGCTTGATCGATAATATGTCCAATGCTTCATCCTCTGTGACGTGGTGCACAACTGTCACTAATACCTTTACTCACTACTTGCCGGCCTTTTAAACCCTTTTGGCGCATGAGATAGGAGCGCCACCTGTTACTGAATTCAGACACTATTTATAGCCTTTTATTCCCAAAATGCAGCTACAAAGTATCTTGTGAAAAATCAGACTTAGTTCAAATTTCATTATGTAAAACTATTACGAAAGGTAAGATTGAATTAAATTGCATTCAAGAAAGTATATTTTGCAGCGATATCTAAAACCATACACATCGCCATATGAGTCAGAGACTAACATCATATACAGACAAGATGGTGTCATTTGATACAATCGATTGGTAGCTGAGGGAAATAAAGTAAGATAATTCGATATTGTTTACACAAAAAGTTCAAAACAGTGTGAGGTTGTATGCTACACACACTGTCCTATCTATTCCAATAGTTCATCGAGAAACTCTGAGTACACTTATACAATTACAAGACAAAAGACATTACAAAATAAAACATTCCAAGAGTAGGGTAAATAACCTACATTGCACTGTCAAATGTTGTAGTAAGTTATACAAACATTTCTATACATCATCAAACCTGTTAAATTGACAGTGTCACTAGAAGGTCATCACAATATTACCTACAAATGAAAGTGTCACATTTATCACCCTTGGTTTGCAGTTAAAAATTCTTCTAACTATTCATGGAAATGAGGCCCTTTCCAACAGACACAGTCCTTGTCCATTTGAGCATTACAATTGTTATTTCAGATTTCAGCGCTGATATTTATGAGGAGAATTTTGACTTAAAATCATACCGGCAAAAAATCGCTTTGTATACTCTTCCCAATGGAATGAATGTGTTTTTCTGAGAGCTTAAGGTTAAAACATGCTCTTCTTGAACATCACAAGATTCCTCACAGCCTATTTTTTTGAACTTAATTTTGTCTATCGTTAACTTTTGTCTTAAACTAAAATTTGCGCAATTAGGCTTATCACAATGGAAGCAAACTTTGCCCCAGGCTGAACACTTCTCCTTGAAGAATGGATGGCGTTTGCACCGTAATTGACAATTCAGTTTGTTGAATGTTTTCACCTTTTCTTCATATTTTTTCTGGCTCATTGTGGTGGGTTTTATTCTTATTTTTGTCTTGTACACTAACCTTCATCAACGCAACTCTAGATTTAATACGCTGCGAAGCATATTCATGTGTTTCGCACAACACTGCCGAAAGTAAAACCAAAAGAGCAACGACTAGGTGACCATACTTGATAAATGGTCACACGACGCACACACCAATCGAAAATTGCAAAGTACATGTACTATTTGAAGTATTGTTTTCACAAATTCCAACAACAATTCTGTCGCCTATTAAACCTTATCCCCTACTTACCCGTGATTTGTCTGCAGGTTTTTGGAATCGTGCGGACGATATACACGTCTGCAGCATCCACAACGTGGTTTCGGTAGCTGCCATACGTTTCACTTGTTTCAGATTTCTGCAGAACAATGTCAAGACTCTGATCATCCTCTTCCCGTTTGGAAAAGTAACCTCAATGGAGGTAATGTAGTGGGTCTCTATACATATAATGGAACGACGCAAAACCATATACTGCTGGTGCTGTTCGACATTCCACATGAACCTGTCATTACAGGAGTCCAGGCAAGAAGAACTCTTCAAAGGAAAGTGAAAACATGATGGAAGGAAGGTTTTAAATTCACCAGAACTTGCTTTTTCATGTTTACCTTTAACCAAATGCACTCCGCTCTCACCGTTCGTTGAAACAATAAACGGTCATACGGTGGTCGTATTTAACCGTTTGGGCAGGGAAAGCCCTTTAGTTAAACAGAGCCCCCAATCAAAAAATCCAAATAGTAGAATAAGTGCAGCTGGCTGTAAACTTTGAGGCCGGTAGTCAATTTCGGCTATCCGAGCCACACTAGAGAGGCGAAACGTGCCGCCTTTCTCTACAGCAAAGCTGGTGTTTCGTACGCCGTCAACGCTGTATAAAACTAGATTACATTTATCACGCAATTGGTACTATGAAACTCTCATATCATTTCTTGTCATATTCGAAGTGAACTACAAACAGCCCTCAAAGAACCTATATTATTCTGATTGGATAGAATGAGCTGCTCGGTCACATGGCTCAAACGGACGCCAGGGTTCCGTTAGTCAGATTCACCGTCGCGAGACGTTATCAACTTCCCTGGCCTGTTCCTTGAAATCAAGCATTTAAATAAAAATAGCCCCAATAAATCTCATGTTAATTAAACAACCTTGGCTACAGACGCGAATCTTCTTCCGCGTTGACCTAATCGATCCTGATAACGATCACACAATTTCATCCCGTCCAAAAAGTGTCACTGTATCACAGGAAGAACCCAAAACAGTCCATTAAGGTTCGCAACAGATCGATTATCTGTTTCTTAAAAAAACGTGTCCACTTCATGAAGATCCGTCAAGTGCGATTGAGTATACCAATTTACTATAGGCCTTCGTTAGTTATATCTTAGGATTGTGGTATTCAATTTGTTGTCAAATCTCTTCGTAGTCCTCCGCTCAAATTCATTTTCTGTCCCTTGGAAGTAAAAATAATGTCACTATTTGAAATGTTAGATAGCAATCTTCTGTGGTGATTGTTGGTACTGATAGCAGAGGACTCTTTAGTCATGACGGAGCGAGTTTTTAACCAAAATTGAGCTGAAGTGGAAAACGAAGCCACTCAAGTTAGAGGCACCTTATAGTGGAGTTCAAGGTTACTTGGTAATAGAAATCGATTGAGTTATCGCTCATGGTTCTATGTGCATATAGGTCAACATCTTAATATATAAGCTAGAATGATAGAAGAAAACTTGTCTGCATGTCATGTACCTTATGACAGTCTAAATGACTAAATCAGCAGATATCTCTAAAATCATGGCGAAATTTCTCTTCACCCAAATCCATTCAGATCTTTACTGTCTAGTCTATTGAACTTTCCCTATTCCAGATTACTTTCTGTAGGAGAAAGGATAAGAGAGTTCATATGACATGCTGAAGAAAAATATAGTCGATATCAAGCTAACATTAGGAACCCATTTATGCCAGTTTCCCATCGATTCCTACTACGGCTAGACGAGTCAAGACTAGTACCTGTAGTCTGTTATGTTAAAATCAGCCAATAGGGGTAAGGCAAGTAAGGTGTGAGAGCTGTTTCACCAAATGAGGAAATGTCTTGTTTTGCTAAGACGCTCAGCCATTTGTATACAATTTTATAATGTTAAACCTGAGCTACATGTATGTGTGGCAATGACTGATCTGATGATGGGACGAATAACTGTCAATCTTTATACCAACTTCAATCTGTCTAAGTAGAAGTGTTTAATTATTAAGCCATAAGACTCATGGTGGCCTCGCTTAAAACGTATACAACTTAGATCATCTTGTACCACCAATGTTTGAATTAGCCTATCTTCATGCACCCTATTCACTTGAATAAAACCATGTGGGCTTCTAATCTATGGGCCGGACATGATACTGACTGATCTGTCCTTAGGACAAGCCTTAAGTTTTTACAACAGCTTGTAAACAGCTTGATGGCATAAAGCTTTCCAGGTGATTAAAGAGAAATATTTAATTATTGTCGAACTAACCATGTTGTTGCCCTGGCCAAAGTCTTGTTATGGAGTAATTTTTCTCTAACCTCGTGCTGGAAGGTTACTTTCCTTTAAAGATTGCACTTGCTCTTCCAACAACCATCAATCAACCCACCAAAGAACTATTGCGTTTTGCCCGTAGCTATAAATGTTCAGGCAATTTACATGTAACTTAATTCCACGTTGCTGTTTCAATATTTGGTATCTTTTTCTTGAAACCATATCTGAGTTCGGTTTCTGCTTTTTATGAGTCAATTGATAACTTCGACACCATAATTGTCCATTAGATGCAAACAGCGTTTGACTGATGTAGACTGGGAATTATCTTGAACTGAGTACAGACAGAACTATTAAATGTCTTCACCAAAGACTATTACTCAAACTTCCTAATAAATCAACAGGTAGGAATATTGAGACCTCTCATGCAAGGCTTATAGTTAAAGGCGTGTGGACGGAAGGTTACGGTTAATGCCTGTCGTGTGTATGCGTGCATCCCACTGGACTCACTTTAAAACCACTCCGACAATCATACTTAATTACGCTCAAATTTTGCTAAACAAAGAGTTCAATTTGCCACGCAGTTGTTTTCTATACATGTTCCCACTCATATCATTATATGTCTACATGTATCATTTGCATGTTCAGTTTCTCACCTACTATGTACAGCGGGATTTAAGGAAGCAGGCTTTGGAAAATAAATTTAACGTAGGGAAGTTTCTATATATTCATGTTTTAATGAATTTTAACGGATGTTTTGTTTAGACCGTTATCTGAGGCCAAACTAGTTAATTTATGACAAAAATATTTGCCAGTGTAGCGTTTATTTTTTCTCGAAGGAAGTTTTAAACTTACGTTCATCTGTTTCATGGACGAGTGATGTTGTTTTATCGGCGTTCCTACATATATGGGATATTTATAAGTATTTTTCAGCAATGTAGTAGTAATAATGTAAAAATTACGAAATTCTATGTTATTGTCTTATCTGGGAAACCTTTACCTTCTATTTTCGTTCTTGTTTCACACAGTAAAATGACATTTATTGTCCTCAGTTCCACGTCGAAATCAGACGTTTGTGTTACCGCCATTTTTGTACATTTATGGTATTTAGGGTGTCTATAGAACCCAGCACTTATAGACTTTAGAAATCGAACCAGTAAAGCCATTATTTTGGAGTTCTTGGTTGCGATCGTGATGATGTCATCATATCATCTGTGTTTACAAACTGTCAAAAAATTGCCCTTCTGACCAATCAGAGTCTCCTGATTTGGTTCATTACTCCGCCCACACCATGTTCAAATCTATAAATAGATTTTCAGCGTCGGTAGATGGCCTTAAGAGCTTAGAGACAGTTGAAACTTGATGGGAATCAGTCCCAGGACTGTATACCAGAATATATCAATTGAACTTTGGTACCATAATTTGAGACAAGAGTCTCATGAGACTTTCTGTGCCATGTAATGTTTTTAACTGGGACTCATATGACACTCAACTGTGACTCTGTTCCATATAACACTCAACTGTTTGGTACTTGTGTCAAGTGCTGGTTCCTCCCTCGTCATAATCAATATTAATCATCTGATTCACTGACAATCTGTTGTTGGAGAACTTTCATTTCAGATAAGAATTTCAAATCTCATGTGCAAGTCATACTGGATAATAGCCCAAGTTCAGGAAATATGAAATCAGATCCAAATAGTAGCGGCGTCTATCTCGAATCTCATGTAAGAGTCATACTGGATAACAGCCCGAGTTCAGGAAATGTTTTGAAATCGGATCCAAATAGTAGCGGAGTTCAGGGGAGAGAATCCTAATTGGTTTATTCATTTAACAAGCTTCGCTCGGCACGTTAAATATCGAACAAGATTAAAGTGATTGAATGGTGTCGCACTCATAGGTACCTGTATACTTGAGGAGAAGACATCATAAGAAACGAAAGCACATAAGACAAATACAATAATTGAAATGCTACAAATGGTAATAATTCTTACACATATAGTATTTGTCGACGATATAAAGTGGTTCTATTGTGAGCTGTTGAGTTGTGCATTCTTGTTTCACAAGCAGTTATGTTGTCGATATGAGTATTTTCTGGCCAGTGTGTTGGAAACAAAGCCTAATACAGTATCAAGTGTATCCTGCTGACTGTGTAGGCTTCGCACACGTTTGGGAAGAGTTCTACGCTTCTACTTTATATTCCAAATGCTTGAGTGAGTGAGCGCTTGGGGTTTAAAGTGGTACTTATCAATTTTTTTAGTCATATGACGACGAAGGCATTTTTTTGACAGCACCCCTGGCGATGCTGCCGTGCATTATTTAATGGCATTTGTTGGGTAGCATAAATAGGTATGTGTGGAGTTTGAAAAGACGATGTAATAGCACTATGCAATTTATTTTTTTTTATTTATTTGATTGGTGTTGCTCGAGAATATTTCACTTATGCGACGGCGACCAGCATTATTGTGGGAGTAAAACGGGCAGAGCCCGGGGGAAACCCACGACCATCCGCAGGTTGCTGGCAAATCTTCCCACTTACTGCCGGAGAGAAAGCCAGCATGAGCTGGACTTGAACTCATAGCGACCGCATTGGTGAGAGGCCTCTGGGTCATTACGCTGCAACAGCGCGTAAACCAACTGATCCACCAACACTATGCAAGGATATCTTCTCCTAGACTATCAGTGAATCATGGCTTTCCCAGCAATAAACCTACACGAATCTATGCGTCGAAACGGACATTCTTTTACCAGCCGTCAACCAATGAGGAAGTTCAAGTGGCATGCAACTGCACTTTTCCCTCCCTTTGTAAGCGCGGAAATCATGTCATCAGATCACAATGCAACTATCAACGTGTTTCATTTTTGTCGTTCATTGGTACAGAAGCCGGTGTTCCAGCTATATAATACTCTCATATTTGTACATTGTACTCCGCAGAGAACCACGATCCATCAGATCATAATGCAATTATCATGTTTCATGTTTTCGTTCCTCCGTAGTGGAACCGCTGTTCCATTCATAGAACACTCCCATATATGTATACATTATTACATTGGAAATGGCGTTATTAGGCAGACCAATTCCCTGACGGGGTCAACTTCAAAACCCGTTTGTTATGTTTGCATATGGAAGTTGTAACGATTTCCCTGGACGTAACCCGAAACGGAGAATAACGAATAACCTGCTTGAAATATAGAAGTTAGAACCACATTCGATTATGGTTACACGAATAACGACTATCGCGCCAGTACCAAATTCGACAATTAGATCCCGTGAAAAAAACGAACGTCGTTCTTGCACCATATTCGAGCCAGCCATATTGAAGACCTATATAACGAAAAACGTGTTGGCACCATATTCGAGCAAGCAAGTCACTGAAAATCTGAATAGTAAAAAATGTGTCGGCACCATATTCGAGTCAACATGTTACTGAAGCCCTGAATAACAAAAAACTGGCTAGAACCATATTTGTGTACACTTAAAATAAAATAAAAAACGTCGAGACACAAACTTCGAGTAAGCTTCTTGTTTCACCTTCGATTAACTTGATGGCACGAAACTGCAGACAGACCGCTACTGGCGATATGGTATGAATGCTAGTGGTTAGTGATGGCCAACCCGGTGCTAAATTCACGATATTCGTTGTTCGAACAGCAAAAAACCCGGTTTAGTGCTAAATTCTATACTGCCAGCACATTGTTCAAGAATCGAATAATGGATGTCTTGCTAGCACTGTAGTCGTTATTGGGATAAACATGAGGGCTTCCAGCAACCTGCGAATGGTCGTGGGTTTCTTCCGGCATTGTGGGTTTTTCCTCCCTCCATTATTCTGGCCGCCTTCGTATAAGTGAAATATTGATGAGCCCACCGTAAAAAAAACATTGAAATAAATAAATAGAATAAGGAAAAACAAATGTCTTGCTAACTTTTATATTTTCAGCGTGTTATTCGAAATTCGAATGAATAATGTGGTGCTAGCACAGTATTCGAATGGCGAATGTAGTACTAGCACAGTATTCGAATGGCGAATGTAGTACTAGCACAGTATTCGAATGGCGAATGTAGTACTAGCACAGTATTCGAATGGCGAATGTAGTACTAGCACAGTATTCGAATAGCGAATGTAGTACTAGCACAGTATTCGAATGGCGAATGTAGTACTAGCACAGTATTCAAATAGCGAATGTGGTGCTAGCACGATACTGGAATAACGAATGTGGTATTAGCACGATATTCGACATTCGACTAACGAATGTAGTCCTTACACGATATTGGAATAACGAATACCGAATTTGTAGCTAACTTCTGCGAGATTCTGAGAGACTATTCACAGGTTACATCCATGTAGGCCAACCCTGTGTCACGGATCAAAGATCGTCGTTTCCAGCTCACTTATTGCCTCGTCCATTACACCGCTGACTTCCGGATAGGTGCTTCCCAAAACGAACAGTCAGTAATCAGGTTAGACAGTCTGCAGACAACCCTGGGCACGTCTGTCTTGTGGCCGGCCTAGAGTCAGCGCGTTACATTATCAAGTCGTTAGAGTTCATGATAGCATCTGGTGTGTGTTGAGAAATGGCGAAGCGCGAAGGCCTTCTGGTCGCACAGACAATGGAGTGATTGGTTGATTGGCGATTTATGTTCTACACCCAGTGGATAGACAACGTACTGATACTGTGTTAATTAGAAGTCTTATCAAGTGTGACACTCGGTGGTTTCAAGAACAGTTGAAACAGGAACTGCTAAGTATGTATGATTGTGTCTGGATTTTATATTGGACTGTACACTGTGAAGCTATATGAAATTACTTGACGTTTGTGTTATGGAGTAAAGAAAATCTTCACCCCCGCTCGAGGAGAAGTCCTGAACTCTGAAGCTTGCATTCTTTTTTGTAATGATGGAAAGAAATTATTACATGTTTGTAAACCGCTTCGAAAGGGAAAATTACTTAGAGGAGTACCATGTGTCGTATGCCATATCCATAGTGGCCTTTGTACAATAAACTTTAGAGCAGCTTAAGCCTTACGCTTGTTGTACGGGTGAAACGATTTGGAAGTACCACTAATTATAGACAAGCTACCAATCTCAAATATGTACATATAAAATTCCAACTGCAGAACACCCTTGCAGCGTTCTTAGCAGCTGCGAGAAGGTACAATTGACAACTTGTCCTAACATTAATTTTGTGTTGATAATGAACAGAAGGAAGTACATGTAAAAGCAACTATTGTTGAAAAAGAAGATGATAATTTTCGAGTTACCGAGTGCACCGTAGCAACAGAGTCAAGTGATTTGAAAATGGTGATCCGAAAGGTTCGGATGTTGTCCGAGTAGATGCGTTGATTACATTTGTGTTGAATGTGATATTATAGTATTGTCAGGACATGAGAGATATTAAAGGTGGTAATGAAATGATGTGAATCCAGAATTATGCAAAAATTACTGGAAACCTCCTTTCTTTGCGCACTGCTTGACACTTTCAGGACCGAGTTCCAGGTTAGATAATGTAACTATTCACGGCGGTTACTGTGGAAACTGAGCTGGGAACACGGCCAACTGATCTCAAATCTATGTCCACAGTGAAATCAATTCCAGACAGAAATCTGACGGTATAAATATTCATCTCAAATTTGAGGTAACTTCCATATGTCTTACTGACAAGTGGTGTCGGATGTCCTGTCTGATACCTCAGTGGCGGCAGCACCTTGGCGGCGTGGACCGACCCTTCCACAAGAATGAACAGTAGGCCTACATGTATACACAAATAATAGGCCCTCGTCGTCATATGAGTGAATAATTTGATGTGTCCACTTTGGTGAACATGCACTCCACATTGGCGTTTGGGTCAACTGACAACTGAGCTGATTCAACTCAAGAAACTGAGTCATATGACCAGCTCAGCAAAGTCATGAAAGACTATTAAAATGAGTCCTCAGTATAACCATATGAGTTTTATGATGAGGAAATATGGCGGGTATCTGACAGGGTATTTGTCTTGGGAAACGGTAGCCTGAAAACTAATATCACGAGGATCACCAGGTATCTCCTGGCTAGGCTGATCAATAATCTTTTGATTGGTTAGTCACAGTCGGCTACCACAGATTTTTTTCAAGTGCCATAATCACAAAGGTCCCTAGTCTGGTGTATAATTTGGCTAGCTGTATGAGGAAGCGTGTGTGTGCTTTGGACTGTTATTGTCCCAGTCACAGAGTAACATATCGCGTAAAACCCATGGGTCATCTAAACTTACACCCAGGAGACACAACTGGCGCTGGTAATCCTCTTTATTTTAAAGTACCGAACACACGAACATTTCTTCAACCTAAGTAATTTTGAAATGTGAAACATATGAACCTTGGCTTGGAAGGCACTGGTGATACTGAATGTCTGACCAAGAACCCCCTTTTTTATTGTTGTTGTTGTTTACTGCAATATTGACTTCTCCAGTGTATGAAAACTAAGAAATTGAAAATGTGATGTTTTGCGGATAGTACTCACTTTAAGTGAACATTCGTTTCAGGGGACAATACTTGAGCTGTGAGATATTCGTATATTAAGGACAGGCTGTCAGGTATTCAGTTATTCAGTCGATTACAATACCTGAGGGACTAAATCGACAGTGAACGTGTTACCCTCCAGCTCTAATCATCGCGTTTTTAGAATTGAGTTGACAAATGCCCGAGGTATTATGGCTCGTCCAAATCCTGTGTGTGGATTCATTAGGGTGGCCCTAAAGATCTTAAGATCTGTTACAGTTCTACAACGTGAAGAGATTGGCTGATAGAGAAGAAACTTCTTTTTGTTATAGGGTGTAACTGGTTGTATGAATCGTTTTTGCCAATTTTGGTTTTGATTTTCGCTTAAGTGTGTTTCACATTGTTATTTTTTCTGCATTATGGAATATTGATCTTGTCTGTTTAAGTATGGATAAATTCACACTAGTGAGTTATGAGTCCGTAAGTTGGATATTCTCTCTGGCATAAAATCACAGGTACGTGACAAGGCGTTTCAAAGGGAAAAACTGTCACTCTTCGGCTTTATGGTGATGTCATATTCTTTGGGATGAAACATGTTCAGAACATGCGCTTCCCTCAGCTGAATTATCTGAGGGAATCTTCATCCGAAAACTAATAAAATGAGTTGGAGAAAATCTTTCCCGTCATTCAAGGTCAACCAGCGTGGTGAAGGCTTCTTAATTGTCCAAACTTGCCGTTCACTTTAATCTTACGTGCAACATTCAATGTCAAATTTTGCAGTCAAACGAACAGTATCCCACATAAAGTTAAAAAGGACAGCGTTTTATTTTTGTGGTGTCGCATAACCGAGATGTGTACGAGTGACGCGATAATGTGTTCCTGGTTTCTAATAGGGCGTATGCGGTCACCTGAGAATCAGTTATTGAAAGTTACAGCAATGGAACAACTACCCAGTCTGATAGGTGGAGATTCAGACTCCGCCCAGCCCTCGCAAGATCTTGTTTTTCAAAAAGCCGAAGACGCGTTTTAGGCGATTTTTGGTTACTAAACTCTGTGTGAGGAAGTTTGGAAAGATCTCATTACAGAAACACTGGCCAGTTATGTCGGTTTTTTGTCAAAGGGCCTCTGTAGCATTGGCCATTAGCGTGCAAGAGTCGCAATGACAAAGGAGTCTCTCAACAGTCCGGTCTCTGTAAGTTCAAGTCCAGCTCATGTTGGCTTCCTCCCCGCCGTCGTATAGGTGAAATATTGTTGAGTACGGCGTACAAATACCAATCTGATAAACAAATAAGTAAATATTTTTGGCGGAGCTGTGATACAGTTAGAATAAAAACTGATACATTTACATGATAGCTTTACATTACCCGTCGGTAAAAACCGTGGCAAAGCTTTGTGAAGATACACAACTCTCTACAGTTACGCTGCAGTCCTTGTGATCTTCCTGTTTGCTTTACGGTTTTCATTATACAGAAACGGCGACAAGAAAATGTTCCTCACTGGAGTCACCAGATTTTGTTACAAACGTTCCTACATATCAAAAATCATATAAGCAATCTTTTGCCTGTAGAATGGTTTTCTCCACATTATGTGGCGAGGTATCAAAAACTCAAGAGAAGAAAAAAACAGGCAAGTTGGATAGTATTGGGTAAAAAGGTGGGCCCGTAAGGACTGAGTTAGGTCAATAGTGGTCATTGGTGGCCGTAATTGACCTCTATAACTGGGTAAACTATCGTGATTTGTCGTTTAAGGTCATCCCCTGTGTCTCATTACTTTCAAGGTCAATGTAAATCCATTGGCGCCGTTAAGGTGATTGTAGTATTCGACGTGAGTCCTGACCCAGTGAACAAGGGTAAAGAGCTACCAGTGAAAGCTCCAAGTAGTCATTTCTTATTTGTACATCACGCAACAAACAAATCCATTTACTAACCATGTCAGTGACATACGCGACTAAAAGAAATCTACCAACTTAACATGGCGGAAATAGGAACTTAACGTACAGTAAAATAATAGAGAATGTATTAAGGCGTATATTGAATTACCTGAACTTTATCAGAGATACAATTAGACTCTTCACATAGGTAGCACATGTTTTATTACAAATATCAACCACATTTTCCTATTTGTATGATGACCAAAAAGCATGTGTATGCAGATGTGCCAAATGTAATCAACCGACTTGTGGACAACATTTCAAGGCGGGCAATGCCCTGTGTTTTTTAACACAACTCAACCATTTTCAGCATACATACAGTACATATATAGCCCTTTTCACAACAATTATCAGCTTTACAGCTGTTACAGCTTTCTGTCACCTGACCTGCAAATGTTTAGGAAAATGCGTTTTTTCACAATTTGATCGCAATTTGCGACAATAGTATACTTTGCACTATAAAGATAAGATGGGGTTGGTAATCAGGATGTCAAACTACGTCAGGTAACATGTTTAGAATTCAAATTTTTTGGTTCTCACATGGCATCACTTCCACTGTTAAAACTTAATTTGCAAATACATTGGATTAGTTATCTTTCCAAACAGCCTCCAGAGATCGATTTGTTATGTTTGTTAAATTTCAAGTCAATTAGACATGGGGTTCTGAAGAAAATAACTTAAATGTTTTCATTTCAACTCAAAATGGCCACCAGGTCACTTGACTCAGGTCACCCAAATTTTTATTGGCCAAAGTTCATTTCCGGATCTATCACATACCTAACTTTTACACAATTCTGTTGAGCCTTTTTAGCTGTAGAAGTGTTTAAAATTTGAAAAATGTAAAAATTGCGATTTTTTTGGGCATATACTACTTCCGGTTTGATCACGTCATTTCTAGTAAAATTTGTCTCGTTGTCTTGGAATGATGTTAGGCTTTAAAGGGACACAGAATCGACACTGATTGGTGGGCAGTTGATGCAAAGTTTCCTGGTTTATTTATTTAGTCATTTAATTTGTTTTTTATGCCGAACTCAAGAATATTTCTCTTATACGACGGCGAACAGCATTGTGATAGGAGAAATCCAGAAGAGCCTCAGGGAAATCCGAGTGAGCTGGACATGAACTCACAGCGACCGCATTGGTAAGGCTCCTGGGTCATGCTCCAGTGCTGTAGCGCTAACTACCTCGGCCATGGAAGGCCCATGTTTCCTGGGTTAAATCTTGCAGCCTTATCATAAATGTACCATACCGAAAATTCAGCTTAGACAAGGCACAGCCTGATTTACTATCTCTCACATCAGCCAATCAAAATCGATTCTGTACCCCTTTAAGATTGCGTCTCTAGCTTCATCGGTTAGGAAGATATGCCCACTTCCAGTTTTGAGGATGTCACTTCCGGTTTTGTAAAAATTACATAGCCGGAGTCATCGTCCAAATCTGCATCAAATAAGACTATTTGCCTGACATCATCTGTAGAAGTGTAGAAATTAGTACTAAAAACGAATTTTTTGGTCACATGTTATTTTCACCCAGTAGCGAGTTTCGCTAACAACCTGAACGTGCTTATGCTTTGTGCAACTGCAGTTTAAATGGTAAAAGATTTTATTGGTTTGGCATAAAATCTAATATGTCCACCAAATCACGCGATCAAATGTTTCCAAAAGCTAAAAAGCACAACCAATGAAATAGACTACAAACCAGCAACTAGAAAATTATGCAGCAGACGACGTGACTGTTCAAGAGAGCTCCTGATACAGGAAAACAAGATGGCCATATAAAATGCTACTGTCTCTGTGACCTATTTCAGGGTGTTTAAAGACAGGAGATAACTGAAATTTATTTATTTATTTGATTGGTGCTTTACCGTACTCAAAAATATTTCACTTATACGACGGCGGCCAGCATTATGGTGGGATCGAAACGTACACCGGAGAGGAAGCTAGCATGAGCTGGACTTGAAGTCACAGCGACCGCATTGGTGAGAGACTCCTGGGTTATTACGCTGTGCTAGGGCGCTAACCAACTGAGCCAGGGAGGCCCCGGATAACTGAAAAGCTATTGGATTAATTACATCACATTCCACTTTCTTTAAATGAGCAAAGATTCTGGCCATTTAAGACTGTCAAGTCAAGGTATTTGTCGCACAGTAAAAAAATATATGTTTTGACAGTGAGAAATGACTAACCTCGGGCGTCTCGATTATAATAGAGGTATAGGCCTTACAAAGAAGAGTGTCATCCCCCTATATTGTAAGTTGGGACACGATGTGAACAGTCGGTGACAACTTGCTATCAACGGTACAACACCAGAGAATGGCAATCCTAACACACCAGAGAATGGCAACGCTAGCACACCAAAGAATGACAACGCTAGCACACCAGAGAATGACAAACCTAACACACCAGAGAATGGCAACGCTAACACACCAGAGAATGACAACGCTAGCACACCAGAGAATGACAAACCTAGCACACCGGAGAATGATAACGCTAGCACACCACAGAATGACAAACCTAACACACCAGAGAATGGCAACGCTAACACACCAGAGAATGGCAACGCTAGCACACCAGAGAATGGCAATCCTAGCACACCAGAGAATGGCAACGCTAGCACACCAGAGAATGGCAAACCTAGCACACCGGAGAATGACAATCCTAACACATCAGAGAATGACAACGCTAGCACACCAGAGAATGACAACGCTAACACACCAGAGAATGGCAACGCTAACACACCAGAGAATGGCAACGCTAGCACACCAGAGAATGGCAATCCTAGCACACCAGAGAATGGCAACGCTAGCACACCAGAGAATGACAAACCTAGCACACTGGAGAATGACAATCCTAACACACCAGAGAATGGCAACGCTAGCACACCAGAGAATGACAAACCTAGCACACTGGAGAATGACAATCCTAACACACCAGAGAATGGCAACGCTAGCACACCAGAGAATGACAACGCTAGCACACCAGAGAATGACAATCCCAGCAAACCAGAGAATGACCATCCTAGCACATAGGAGAAATGACAATGCTATCACACCAGAGAATGACAACGGTAGCTCAGCTGAGAATGACAATGATAGCCCACGTGAGAATGACAATGCTATCACACCACAGAATGACAAAACTGGGACACCGGAGAATGACCACACTAGCACATCAGAGAATAACCATCCTATCACACCAGAGACTTACAATCCTAGCACACCGGAAAAAGACAACGCTAGCACACCAGAAAACGACATCCTAGCACACCAGTGAACGACAAACCTAGCACACCGGAGAATGACAACCCTACCACGCCAAGGTTGACAATCCTAGAGCACAGGGCTAGCACACCAGAGAATGGCAGTCCTAGTAAACCGGAGAATGAAAATCATAGCAAACCAGAGAATGGCCATCCTAGCACAAAGGAGAATAACCAATCTAGCACACCGGAGAATGACAATCTTAGCACATCAGAGAATGACAACCGTAGCACACCAGAGACTTACGATCTTAGCACACCAGAGATTGACAAGACGAGCACACAGAGAATAACAACGCTGGCACACTAGGGAATGACAGTCGTAGCAGAATGGAGAATGACAAACCTAACACAACAGAGCTAGCACACCACAAACTCTTCACCGCCTTCGTTACACATGAAAGATCTCTTTCTCTTCTATAAAATAAACCTGATATGACAGTTCAACTTAAAAAAATCTGCGTATTCAGTGTATTTGTAAATGGGTTTTGTCTGGCTCATATGAACATGCGATATGAACATACTTGGCATCAGTTTCTACTAACTCTGAAAGCTGTCTGGTTTCATTTTGCCGACCCTGCTAAATTTTACTGCGATTATACATCCTAAAAACATGATGATCTCTTTTGTTAAAGTGGTTTCCGGGATTATTTTTTCATCCAAACTGACATTAAAAGAAACATGCTAGCTATAAATAGAAATCCACATTGAAACAATTGATTTTGATGATGATTCACATTTTTACCTCTGGATAACGTCAAGACATTGGAAAATTCATCACATGAAACTCTCGTAACTGTAAACATCTGTCGTACGTTCTTGACACGCTAAATACCGGACTGTATTGGGACGGAGCTATACGAGACTGATTACCCATGCCAATGTCTCCCTTGTACAAATACTACTCGAAGAGGACATTGTATTGCTTAACGCAATTTATCGTCATTCTATCATCAATTTGTGATGATGCGCTGCTTTATCTCACTTTGTATCTTTCATTATATGTTCCTGTTTAGTGTTGACGGAGAGAATAAACCAGATCCGAAAATCTCACAGGGAAAAACAGAAAGACGGGTTAATAGCATTAATTCAATTAAATCAGAAGAGACAAACTGTCATTTTGTCTTTGATTTGACGAAATGGAACAACAGCCGAGAACAGATTCAGTCTTTTTATACAATTAATTTACATGGAAAAAGTCGGATTATTTTGAATGTGATAAACTTGCAATTTTTCCGTTATCTCGCTGAACAAAGGATATTGATAAAGACTAATTATGATAAAGACTAATTTGTAAGATTTGCTGGCCGAGGCAGCTGATATACTATCCCAACCCAGTAGGCGAAATTCTGATAAATAAAATTAAAAGAAAAAAACAACACTAGGCTAAATGTATTCATGCATCGATAATGTACCCCATATAAAGTTTAAAGAGGGTTATGAGAAACCGACAGCTAATCCTTTATTGTGCCACTGTAAATGGTATCCTATGTTGACAGGACATTCGATTCAAACAGAAGTCAAGAAGACCAAAACCTGATATTTTCCCAAATTCCTGTATTATTTCAGAGTTAAAAGGTGCAGATTTTCAAAACCTTACTATGGGACTGCATGTCTACAAATTAACAAAGAAATCAAAAACTCTACAACCTGATAGTTTTGAAAAAACAAATTCCAATAAAATCTCAAAATTAAGACGTCTAGTTCTTAAAAGCATGTTCCTCAAGCCTGTTAAGTTTGATGACAATGTAGTGATAAATGAGAAATCATCGTTTCCTAAAGGTTTCCTGGCCGTGGAATTCCCCTTGCCCTGCTCGGTTTCCTCCCACCATAATGCTGACCGCCGTCGTATGAGGAAAATATTCTTGAGTACGGCGTAAAACACTAATGAAATAAATAAATCATAGGTTAGGATTCATGAGTCGCCCGTGTCTCTCAAGCTCTTGTCTTACAAGCATTCGGAGTCCCATTTTAGGCGATTTCTGGTGACTAAAAACTGCGAGAGGAAGTTTGAAGAGGTTTCATCACAGAATCTAAGCTGATCGTTAAAACTTTATATCCCTGAGTGTCGATGACAGAAAGCAGGTTTTCATACATACATAGGGATTATAACATGACGATCTAAATGTCGTTACATAAATTTATAAACGGGTAAACAGTTTAATAGGAGGCGTGTGAGCGAAAGTAATGAGCAACGATTCCATATCAGAAAAAGACTGTGTTTTTTTTTTTAGCTTGTCATAGAGGCGATACTGGCGAAGCAATATGTGATAGTGGAAAGTGCTGACCCATGTGGGATCCTTGGCAACAAAGAACCGTTCTTTATACCGTCCGAGAACATTCAGTCTATTTGATTTCCGAACCTGACACGAAGCGCACACATAAAGTTTGTTCCCTTGCCGTCTGCTAATTTCTACCTCTCCTCGGTTGTTAACATCTGGTGTTTTGGCAGTGAATATTCGCCACGATAAACCTTTCCTCTCAAAGACTTTCCTTAGTCTGCACTGGAGGAAACATGTCACTTATACCATGGCGCCAAATTAGCTGTTTGGTTTAACCGGTTGAATCCTGACTTCGTGATTTAAAAGAGAGCACGTTATTACAACACTGCTTTATTCACGGAACATACCAAGATTAACGATTGAAATTTTGAGTTAAGTTATCCCGGATCTTTCATGTATATAGTGAGTCTAATGTCCACGAAATAAACTTCCACGGCTTGATATCAGATGGAATTTTAGCATACAAAACTGACTCTAGCACTAAATCCTTAAAAAACTCATGCAAAGTATCTTCTCGAAAACAGAGTCTCCAATTTGCAAACTAAACGAAAGCATCACCACGTCAAAACTACCGTGCGCCCACTTTCGTTCAAAGCACTTCGCTCAAAGCGAATGTCTTCGGAAATCTTTTAAAAGAGACCTGTCGTGTTTTGCAATGTGCTTTCTCCTTCATGGAGGAAGGAAACATCATTCCATCACTGAAGCTACAACTGTGATGTGAGAATAATAATAAATGCTGTATTTATGTCCCTGGGTGACTTTAATTCACCACTATCGATCACCCCTTGTACATCTCTGCTTCATTCAGCTCACAAAAGTCTATTTGTTAGAAGCTCGCGACCAAATCGAAGGGCTAGGCAATTGATATGGAACTAAAAAATAACTTAAAATTTTAAAAGAGACTTGCTGATGGATGTCTCCTTCAGTCATTACCCTGGATTCTAAAACGGGACTCCAACGTTTGGAACTAAAAATAACTTAAAATTTAAAAGAGGCTTGCTGATGGATGTCTCCTTCAGTCATTACCCAGGATTCTAAAACGGGACTCCAACGTTTGAAAGACAAATGCTAGCACGACTTACTAACTGGACGGCGATATGTTCGTAGAAAATAAAGTGAGAACGCAACGAGTGCGGATCAAGGAATCTATGCAAATGCAAACCACCAATATTTACATGCTTAAAGCAATGAAATCAACTAAAACATGATGCAAAATTCTATTTTTAATGAGATTTGATTTGTTTCAAGACAATTTCTAATGTTAAAATAGTGAGGGTATGAACACAAACAGTGACCAAGTCCCGTGGCATTTAAGGCCAAATTCAAAGAGTGACCAGGTAAACAGAAAACCCACAGGCATTTAGACACTAAACGGCAAGTCCACTTCGCAGAAAAACTGTAAATTCACTCTACTAGTTGAAAACAAGTCACAAAATTTGAAACTAATTGTACTGAAAATAGACACTTCATTTTCTTGTATCATCTGAAAGACGTTTATTGAAACTGAAAAAACCCTGAAGATAATACAATTTTGAAGTATCATCTGGAAGGATTAGTACAACGAAACAAGAACGGCTCCAGGTCCTGCAACAAAACAGTTTTCTCAGATTGAGGCTCCCATTTTATTCTCTTATTCTCTGTCAACCTAAACACAAAGAATCCGAACAAGATTTTGACATTTGATTTATAGCTTGCAAGACCGATTCTTCCAGGGAGGGATAATGGATCCATGCTACAGGCAATAAGCAATCGTAGTTTTGGACTTCCCGATGAAATTTCCGAAAGGCATGGTTGTACAACTGAAGTGATCTGCCAAGGTGTAAGAAACTGTTTATCACTGTTCGATACAGCCAACCAGGGACATTGTTCTTTTTCCTCGATAATTTTTCCTGGAGGATAAATTAAAGAATAAAATTATTTGAAAGAGCTTCTGGTGAGAAATATGCTCGATCCACCTGATGATTTTCCAGAATAATGGGTCAAACGCCAACTTAAATGAAAATACTGTGTTTTCCATTACATTTAATCTAATTAAAGAAGTATACCAACATTAATATTGAATAGACAACAGCACGGAGATTAAAAACTAGAGCAGCGACGACAGTGTGATAGCTGACAAATGGTCATACGTAACCGGTGAAATTCGGCCTCATGTAAATGCATAAACAGTAGCAATTTATATGCCCTATAAACCATGGATGAACAGTCCCACGAAAACAATCTTATAGGGTGAGGCCTCGGTGGCTTTTTTGGTTCTGGTTTGCCCTGGAATACAATATATTTATTTATTTATGCCGTACTACGCCGTACTCAAGAATATTTCACTTATACGACGGCGACCAGCGTTATGGTGGGAGGAAACCGGGCAGAGGCCGGAGAAAACCCACGACCATCCGCAAGTTGAAAACAATATAAAAAGACTACAAAATACGTTACCCAGAATCCAAAAACAGATACAAGAGACACAGTATTTCTCACTACACTGGTGTTCTACAGTGAACAAACCAAACCATTCACGGATAAAAACATCAGTACAGACCAACTGTTGTCCTAAAGACATGCTTTTTTTGTCTTCCAGATGCAAATAATTTCACTCCTTGGGTGATGTTTGGCTCAGGGCAACAACTTAACAGTGCACGGGACATGATTATTACAGAAGACGGGATTTCCCGTGGCGTCGTGTACGTCTAGCACAACAAGATTGTGTGGTGTGACTGAAGATTTTGATCAAACAACATCCGATCACCTTATCCCAGGAGTGTAATAGCAGAGCTATTGCGTGTCTTAACCTTAAACTCTGATGTCTCATGCATTTCCCTGTTTGGTACCAAGTGGTTTGTTTTTAGAATCCGTTAGAAAGTGTTACTAGCGGCAACGAATACCGTAACTCTGTGAGCAGTGATCAAAGACTCTTATTTTCCATGTCTGTATTTTTCATGTCTGTAAATGACCTTTTCTGTACGTCACAATCCCAACGGGCAAGTCAACAGTGCATAAACTGGTGAACTGAGTCACCTCCAATGGTCAAGGTTAAACTAAGGTCTGGTTTTCAGCATCTAAATATTGTGTAATTCTTAAAGTCTTGTTCAAAGCCACAATTGAAAGACATTTTGCCACTTTATATTACGAAACCTACTTGTTCCATATACCGTTTATGATTCTTGTCACTCAACAAGTCTCCACTTTGGCAGTGGCAAAGTGGCAGTGCCCGATTCACATCTTCACCGGGATTCACATCTTCACCAGGATTCACATCTTCAACAGGTGCTTAACAAATTTCTTGACTTGACGCCATGCAGGAAAAGTTGGGTTCTGGTGGGCGATTTCATGAAACACGGGGCTGTCGTTTTCAACAAAAAGGACGCCTTAATGACTAAACCAGCGAGCGACCATCTTAGCCAACGCAGCATTTTGATTAATTTTAGACCAGTGACATCTAAACGAAATGTAATTATTTTACCTAATTCTGCCCAAGCCATCGTGCTATAAGGGGCATGTTATTTTGCTGCTATTTACGCATTTACATAAAGAGTTTATGGAATAAAATCCTGAATGAACTCAACTATCACACTTTCTTAGCTGCACTGATTTTACTCTATGCTGTACAAATTTCTCGCATTTGCTAATACAGGAGTGTCTTCGTATTGTAATTAAATTCATTTCGTTTAATCAAAAATTGCGTCCAAAATCCTATTTTGTAATATATTCAGATATTTTTTATTCTGATCCCTCTTTCTGTTATTAATAAATTATGGATATTTCGTCTATAGTGTATATTTTTCGTCCATCACTGTACAGGAGACAAAAACAATAGTTACCTCAATTGATCACATCGAGGATAATAGGAGTTTCTCTGGGTGAATAAGCCGTATAACACTTTAAAGCTTTTTTAGCCTGAATATACATTATACGTGTAATGGAAAACACAATGTCAGTCTGTCACTTCAGATTTTGTTCAATTCAGGCTGCTACCATGTCCTTTCCTTTTTTCTTTGTTCAGGATTGGAGTTATTCCCCATGTCTAACTTACACAGTATCATCAAATAAAATATGATTAAAGTGAAAGACAGCACCTGACTAATGTTTATGTCAACTAAAAGACTACCATTCAAGGTATCTTAAACCAGCCTAAAATGTTTTTTTTAGATTATTTCAGCTCCAGTAAAAGTTTAGTGAAACTTCGTCTTGAAACAGCTATAGCGCGTGTCCATCGACAAGGTGACGTCCGCTTTACTCTAGCCCTCTAGCGTGGAGGTTATTTTTCGTGTTATGGTCAAATCAGTGGCCTATGGCAGATAAAAGTTGTGGATTTCGGCGATGAAGGTCCAAATGATAAATAGCTTTCTCGGAAATTGGACGTACTGGAAGCGTATTTATTCCACTGCTTGAACTGTTGATACAGGAAGCATGCTATATCATTTACAGTTCTGCAGATGCACGGCTGGGGTATTCCTGGTTCATATCGTAGCCTCCGAATGGGTGGTGCTGGTGATTTTGACCCCTATTAAATACTTACAAAATCACAAAACGATTGTTGTACGACCGGATTCATGCTCAATTATGAAATAAATGGAAATGAATCTAAGCACCACTGAGGCTGATCTAGGCATACCACTGTCGCTACAGTTTTGCGGTGGTGGCTTCTAAGATGAGTGCAGTGCTGACCTAGTTATCGCGGACGTCAGGGAAAGCTTCTCATTCCCGTCAACCTTTGGCATCCCTAATGAATTTTTCACTGACTCTGATATTTGTTATATAGAAACTGCTGGCTAAACAGTAAAATGAATGACAAAAATGTATTTATATAAATTTAACAGCGTGTCTTAGTAGGCCTAGAGTCTGCTGGAGGTGAATGCAGTTTTGGCAGGAGACGGTATGCTACTGTCGGACATAATTTGTGATACCGTCGTTGAATTTTTCACGGCTTGTAATTCAACTACTTTCACGTCTGTTTTGATCCGTAAATGATACAAACCTGTCTCACCAACACTGTGTGAATTGCCTTCTCGGCTATACGTAACTAAATCATTACAAACGGTCTCAAAATCATGTCTTATGTAGTAGTTCTCTGTTAACATATGTCACTTCATGGAGTGAATGGGTACAGGCTACGTCACAGGTTAGGCCGCGCAATCTGAGGTGTTTATAGCAACGTGTTTGATTGCGTAAAATTCTCAAGACATCTGCTTTGGTTCACCCAGGTGCTGCCTTGGCCTTTAAAGACGAAGAGCACAGCTAACACAATACCTTAAGCAGAATAAAGTAAAAAAAAAAAACAACAAGCAAAAACAAAAATCATTAGACTTTACTGGTCTAGAGTTACTCAAAATAGTAACATTAAAACAATAGAAAAGGCCTCGGGGATACTTAGCCCACCAGACGAATTCTTGTCAATACAATGTACACCATGGAATGTAAAACACGAAACGAGATGCAGCACGAAAAACAGTGCAGCACAAAAAATTAACGGAGGTAATGTTCGCTTCTAGCAGCATTTGTACAAACGGCACACGAACAGAGGTAACCGAGTCTCTTACATGCAAATTGTCCTTTGAGACAGCTTCGTTGCAGTACTATCTGACTTTTAATGGGTTCGGTGGGCTTAACTTTGTGTTTAGAGGTTAAAATATAAATGCGTCGTGACGGTTGTTTACGGTTAATGGTGTTCCACGCGATCGATTTAGAAATGCCCTGATGTGACCCGGCAGTGAAAATGCGTTTCCTCTCCAAAATCAATTTCCTCAACTTGGATTTCTGCCAATTGTTAGCATTGCTCGTTTCGTTTTTACGGCTAAAGACTATGAGGAGCGACTTTAAGAAAAGAGTTCATCATGTTTTTAGGTTTCCAAAAAAAAAAAAAACAAAAAACAAAAACAATACAATTTGGAAGAGTCGGTAGAAAGTGTACAGACACCTATCAGAATCCATACAAACAAAACGGTTACCCAGCATTTTCATATCGTGTTTTGCGAGACTTTTAGCGCTTCACATATAAACGATTGAACTATCGACGAGAATATGTGCGACCTCCTCAGTTCTGTCTAATTTAAAGTGTCACATAAGTTTTAAGCAGTTACGAGGACATAATATATCATCATTTTATTATGCCATCATTAGGAGTCACTCTGAAATGTTGAAACATTGAGTCAAACTGAAGCTTTCGTTTTCCAGAATTACATTACTGGTGTATTGCGTGAAACTCATCAGTCGACCTACTATTGCTATTGTTCACGCCAAGAAACCCCCAATGGCAAAGACACGCGTTACTAAGGCAACCACACCAGTTATTGCGTCTGTTCACTCTAAATATAAATAGAAATTGTGATAGTAATATATCGAAGTATTTAAATAAAATTGTGATAAAAAAATCTTCACAATCCGTCTGCATTTAGTCGACTTTTCTTCGGGAGTCACAGACAGTTCACATTATCTTCCGACTAACAAGATGAGGAAATAACAATCTGTTGTCCACATCCTACCACTGAAAATCATGACGCCAGAGGTTAGCCATTTCACTATGTCAAAACATATACTTCACGTTAGTGCATTACCTGCCTTGACTGCCCGTTGGCCACAGACCGATCACAAACCTTCAACGCCTCTGGCCAATGAAGAGAATGGAAAGTAGATTTGGTCAATAGTTATTAGGTTCTCCCCTGCCCTAGACATCCTAAGTATGTTCGATTTTACTGTCTCCATTGAGATGTCAACCATAATATTGCACAAGGTCGTTTTCCTGTATTAAGAATTCCCCTGGAGAGTAACGTCATATGCACTATAGTATAACAGAAGCTGTAGCGGTAAGCCGGGCATTTGGTACATCGAAACAGAGTTTGTCAGAATGAACGTGATCGACATGCCTAACTTCATAAGACGAGCGGATAGTTTTAGTTAGAGGCCACACCATATCTATTATTTGGTGTCCATACGTATTTATTAAGCTTTCAAAACTCTGTGTTTTAACTGTTGTATGACCTGATAATCCAAATCACTGCTCATTATCGTCTAAGAAACTATTTCATCAGTGAATACATGTGTTTATCAGTACTGCTGGATGTAGGGTGGATTTCACGGCGACGATTGGAAGGATATCACGGAAGGATATCACGCAAGAATGGAATTCAAGTATATAGGCACATCATAGAAATGGTGACATTAAACACCAAGAAATCATGATGTCCTGCTGGCTTAGTGGCTTAATGATTTATTATTTAAATGGAACTAAACATCATTTGGACATTTTTAGACTGGTGTTTGCCAGAGTTCATCGTGGCTCAGGGTGACTTTGTTCAGACTGCTTCAGATTTGTAGCAGTGATAAACACTGCGCAACATCGAAACACACATCAGGCTAGAGTTTATTTACTCAACATAAATATCAGCACAGAGGTTAAAGAAAGAAGACAGGCCTCGTTGGCCTAATATCAGTATAATGTGATTGGTTGAGGGTGTCATATCTGGTGTATTCGGCATGATACTTCAGTGGCTGCAGCACTTTGGCAGCATGGACTCGCCTTGCCATAAGAAGATACATTAAATGTACACACACCTAATGACTCCTCGTCGTCATATGACTAAAATATTAAGTACGAAGTTAAACCTCAATCATTCATTCCACATCAATGTGTCAAAGTTCTCGTAAAACAAAAGACAAAAGTTGTTGCTCCCAAAGGATCTTTTGTAGAAAGGTTAAAACTGTGTTCAGCTTCCTTCATTCTTAGATCAGGACTAGAAAGGGTCCAAAACTGCATCAAATTGATAGAAACGAACGTTGGGCATTTTCAGCTGGACATAGCATTTGTAACGATACCAAAATCAACACTACCTTAAATCGAACGATCTTGGGTTAAACTGATCTGACCTCGGCGCAACGTACCTTACACATGAGCGATCAGTTTTATGGAAAGTGGAAACCGGAATGACCTGTTTCAAACCAAACAAAAATCTACCTGTGCATCGCTTCATGCACTTTATGCGCTTAATGTTCCTACCATCAAAAATAAGCGAACCACCCAACCCCACATGTTAGCCAGTTTAGGGATACCTCGATCTGATCCGAAGATATGTAACGCCTTCACAATATTGATGAAGAGAAGTTTTGGTAAAAACAAAGACACACGTATCAGAAAATGCACATTTACTATTATGTCTGATGCATTTTAATAAATATTTCATGAAACACGACTAAAGCTAATGTCACTAATTTATACCATCATGAATGTGGCGAAGCGAGTTCGGGGAACTTGCTCGCCGAGCCATTTTTGGTATCCAGGTCACCTGATGTGTGACCATGGATGTGGTTGGATACAGATTCATTATCAGGTATCTGCAATCTGCGTCTGCGGTGGTACAGAAGCACAATGAAGGCTTGAGTCTGAATGGACATCGTGTACAAACCCTGACATTGATAGAGATTAGTAAATATTTCATACGGATTTTATACATTTAACAGTTACTGGCATTGAAATGAAATTTCACCACTGCCAGTTGTTATTCCTGGATTTTCGCTAGAACAGAGGTCATATCCCTTCATCTCTTCCGGTTTCATTCTGGACTTGGGGGCCTTTGGGGTGGGGAGGGGAGGTAATTGGAGTTCACTTCAATTACGTGACACGTTTCACTACACATCAATGAAGTGCCACAGCAAAGGAGCCGGTATGATACATCACAGCATCTGTCTTACATGTAATGGTACAACGCAGACTTGAGGTAACAGCATCAAAGAGCCTGGATTTCTACAGGAACAAGATGTGACTGCAAATATATCCTGGGGGTCTTGATTGCATGACAAAACCTGTTAGACTAAC
Source organism: Liolophura sinensis (assembly GCF_032854445.1). NCBI lineage: Eukaryota > Metazoa > Mollusca > Polyplacophora > Chitonida > Chitonidae > Liolophura > Liolophura sinensis. The sequence goes on along the minus strand of NC_088300.1, from coordinate 41,109,170 downwards.
CTGTAACTTGGTCGACATACTTATTACCAAAGATCAGTCCAGATAGGGCGCATAAATGACCGAGCTCAGCATAATAAAGTAATCGCTGTGAGTTCAAGTTCAGCTCATTTCCTCTCCGGACGTACGTGGGAAAAGTATACCAGCAGGAGGAAAAAGTCTACCAGCAACTTCCGGATGATCGTGGGCACTATCAATTTTTCTATCACCATAATTCTGACTGCGGCAGTATAAGTGAAATATTCTTGAGTACAAAACCAATTAAATAAAAAAATAAATAAATAAATGAATAAATAAATTTGTTCATACTTGAATGAGAAAAGATCTACTGTCACCAAACTTGCAAAGAAATTAAAAGTTTTTAATAACCTAGAAAAGACTTGTGTAGTCGAAGTTCTAGAAATATACTCAACAATCACTTCCAGAGAATAGAACTTGAAATCAGGTATGCTAGGCGCGCCGTCGTGTAAATTCTCAGGAGACATGGAGAAGTCACACAATGGAATTATATAATGCAGCACTCCAGTCTAATATAAAATTTACAAGCGTCAGTGTGGAATCTCATGAGATCAGCTCGATCTACTTTGGTAGCCATAGTAGCTTTAGTCGGAGTAAGCACGTTTACATTTTCCAAATGCCATCAAATATGCACAGGTTGATACCTCTGAAATGATGTACAGAGCTGACACCGTTGTTCATAAAAGGCGTTAACACCCTGTAAACAAGTGGCTCATGTAAGACGTCCAGAATTTCTTTCTCACGAGAATCGGTTTTTCACAGTGTATCAACCAAAGTGACAAGCAAATATTGTGTCTGTTCCAACTTGCAAATTTACAAATTTACATTTACACGCTGTACGACGAGTCTTCGTATCAAATTATTACGTGGAAGAGCGCCCTCTGACTACAGTACGCTATGAACACGTTACATGGTATAATGCTTAGATGCCTCCTAACTGTGGAAAGGTGGACACAGTTACATCCAAACAAAAGAAAGAGGTGAAATTGAAACTGCATACATGAACTGTATTTAAGCGTGAACTTGGTACATTTAACCATCGGCCCCTCAGAAGGAGACAGAGTGTGGCTACTGGACGTTGCAAGACGGATGGCTTTGTCTTAACCTTCACTGATCCCACGAGCCCGTGTCAGTCTTTATTCACATTGAGAATCCTGAGTAGAGACTACGAGTTTCTTGGATTGTTGTCCATCAGTACAACCACATCACCAACTGAAAGGTTTCTGCGAGGGTAGAGCCATTTCTGTCTTTGCTGACGACCAGGCAAGTATTCTTTTACCCACCGCTGCCAAAACATGTCCGCTAGATATTGAATCTGACGCCAGAGTTTGCGCACATAACTGTCACTCTTCTGAAGAATGCCAGGGGGTAATTGCGAAGCAGTAACAGCTGTTTGGGCGTCAAAGCCTCAAGGTCACTGGGACGGCTCGGTAATCCATTGATGGGTCTTCCATTCAAGACGGCCTCGACTTCACACATAAGGATCGAAAGACCTTCATCATGGAGACGAATCGTTTGCTCTCTCATCAATGCATACAGAGCCTTCCGTATGGCTCCCATACTCCCTCGAAGTGGGAAGCGGTCGGGGGTTGAATTCCCAGGAAATGTTCTGTTGTATACAGGCAGTCCGAATTTTGGAGTTGTTCCATAGCTGGATTTACCCCGTCATTTCCTTCTCAGCAGTTATCAAATTGGTTCCATTGTCAGACCGAATCACCTTTAGTGGTCCACGACGGGCGATGAATCTTCTGATGGCATTTATGTATGAATCTGTATGAAGACTGTGCGCAACTTCTACATGCACAGCACGTATGACAAGGCACGTAAACAGGATGCCGTATCTCTTAACAGTGCTCCACCCTCGTCGGACTTCAAATGGACAAAAAGTCCATGCCGACCCTTGTGAAAGGAGGTTCTTTCGGCACTAGACGATCTATAGGGAGATCGGCCATTTTCTGCTGACTGGCGGTTCGTTGATATCGACGACATTCGATGCATTTAGACACGATGTTCTTCATTACAGAATTTGCTCGCAATATCCAGTATCTCTACTGGATCACAGCAAGGGTGGGGTTTTTCTCAAGGTGTCCAGCACACTTGTGAGTATCCTCAAGTAACTCCTAATTGTCGTTTATAGGCACACGCTTCTATGTCGCCTATAACTGCAACTTCACGCTATCGAAATCGGAGAAGCACACCAAGCAGACTGTTGGTTAGGTCGTGACCAGGGATGAGCATTTGGTTGAGCGAAATGTCAGCATAATTCGCTCTGCAGTCGAAAACCACTCTTATCTTGCTGGGCTTTTTGTGATGGCACACCCCATGGTGTGGGATGTACCAAACATGTCCGTTGTTTTTGTCGAGACAAACGGTTGAGACTCTTTCAGCATAGCCGTGGCTCAGGATTTTACACATGAACTTCTTTTAGTCTGCTAAAAACTGGGTGTTCTTTTGTAGTTTTCGCTCAAGATTAACTGCTTAGCTTCAGTCTTGTTGTTAAGGTTTCGGATATTCTTGTCTGTGAAGGGTAGATCGATGTAGTAATGGCCGTCTTTCAAGTGTATTGAGCTGCTTGCTTGCTCTATGAACTTTCTGTCTGCCTGTGAATATTCCATCACGTCATCTAAAGATCGCTCTGGAAAGTCCATGTTGATAGAGTTTCGAACGGGTCGGTGAAGACTTTTCAAGTCCTCTGCTTCCCTCAGAGACGCGATCTCTATTTTGTTGACAGGAAATGATTCATCATTCGTGCTTGAAGACAGCTATCTTACAACATTTGTCAGTGTCGCATGTGGGCTACCTTGAGGCCATGTTCTGACTTCAAATGGAGAATAAGAATCAGGGACGTTGTTGCCGATTAGTAAGTCAACTGGAGCGTCTATTTGTGGCAACTTGACATCTTGAAGGTGAGGCCAGTCAGCTACGTCTTCATGCCTGGGTATGTAGACTTTGTTGACAGGCATTTCTGCTTTCGAATATGTAGTTGGAAGATCAACTACATTCTTCAGTTGTACGTCACAAACTTGGAGCCCCTTTAAAGCTGAAGTTTTGATGGTACAGGACGATCCCATGGTGTCTAATATAAGCCTCATCCTTTTTCCAGACCCTCCTAGTTGTCGTAATAGCCTGCCCGTGCAAAAATTAATGATACTGCTTCTGAGCTTGACTTGAACAGAAATGATTGCCATCGCACATTCAGCTTTACTGGCCTCCGTTTAACTACATACTCTTAGCACAGGCGATTTACCGTCTCCGGAGATTTTCGCACTCGATGAATCCGAGGTCGGACTTTGGTGTTTCTCAGCGGCTCGATCGTCGTCGTGGAGTACTGTAGGGTGTCGCCCACTGCATTTGGAACATGTTATCTACCTTTACATTTCTTAACCATGTGTCTATGACATATCTACCAGTCAATTCTACCAGCAGAGGGTTGAGCTGCAGGTAGCTCGCACATTAACAAGGCATGGTGAGAGCTGCTGCAGTAAATACAACTTTTGGTGTCTTTAGGTGATTTCTGTGGTTTGAAGATGTCAGTGAGGTTCTGCCTGAGTGGTTGTACGTCTGGTTCACTGACTTTGGTCACAAATGTTCCTTTGGACTTTTGCTTTGTTGAAGTAAGTCGAGATTTCTTGGTGCCCCCGGTCTTTTTTCTCAGTAGACATGGCGTCTCTGCCATAGACCGGATCACTTGCCTTCTTGGCTTCTTCTTTAACAAGCATCACCAAATGATCAAAAGTTAAGGCTTCACTATTCCTCTTCACCTGTTGCATGATGTTACGTCAACGATCGTGAAAGTAGAAGGGGAGCTTACCAACCAATTCTTCAAATTTTCTGAGTATTCTATTGCCTTGAAGGCTTCAATACACTCACGGCATTTTCTGTTTCCACTAGAAAGAGTGCAAACTCGTCTAATGTCTGTGTGTCATCTGGTTTTATTGTGGGCCACTCCAAGGCTTTCTTGATGAAGGCATTTGCTATTACCTGGTTGTCTCCTTAACGGTCTTGAAGTTTTCTTATCGCTGCTGGGAAACCGTGTGAAGCATCAAGATAGCTGAAACCTGACACGACCTTATTAGCCTCGCCAACAGTGTACAGCTCAAGGTAGTTCATTTTCTTGTCCTCTGAGTCGTTGTTCGCGATAATCTTAGCTTGAAACTGGCTTACAAATTTTCGAAACTCCATAGGGTTTCCACCAAATTTCTTGATTTCGAATGCTGATTTCTTCAGATGGCGCAGAACTAGTGACGGAACGTCAACTGTAGAACTGATTACATTGTTACCTGTCATTTGACGGGACGACTGAGGTATGTGGCATTTAAAGGACAAGGTTTCATATTTACAAGCTGGTCAGCAGCACATTAACCCCTGAAGAAATAGGCATTATCAGTTCCACAACTGGGAACAGCACTTACGTCATCAACATCCTTATCAGGCTTTACATCAGTAACAATTTTTAGCTTTAGCATTTAATACAGCTAATTCAGTAGTTAGAGACAGCTCCTCTTCTTCTAGTCTAAGATTGAGCTTGGCCTGCTCAATTTCCCTTTTCTTCTTCATGGCTCTTCACGCCCTTTACGTACTTATATTCTCATTCTTTCACACAGTTCGGCCCTTCTCAGCTCTCCCAGAACCCTGCTAGCTCGCGAAATGGGTCTGGAACCTGCATGACTTGAGCGAAGGGACTTGCTCTGTGACTTGTCACCACTGGTCACCCGTGACACACTGTCTCTCTGGGTTACCTTGGGGGGGGGGGGGGGACTGAGACGAAAACCAGTTTTCCACACAAACCTTGAAGTTTTTCAGGAAGGTGTCCCTTGGATCGTAAGTATTGTCGAGGTACACTTGTCTGTCTCTATCATCAAGCATTCGGCAATAGTCTTGGCTAGACTCCCTGAAGCTTTCACACAGGCTCAACCATGTTACCGGCTTTATTTCCTATTTGTATAATTTCTTACATACCTTTGTCTTCGGGAGTTAGCGTTAAACGTTGTTGTGGAAATGGATCTTGCGATTATCGACTTGGAACGCCCTTTACGGACTACGAATGGTATAGGAATGTCGGACTTGACCCTTATATTTAGCATAATGACTTTGCACTTTAGAGACTGTAGATTTTTCAGCCATCAGCCCATTTACTTCTTCTGAGTCGGTCTTTAGTTTTCTCAATAAACACATTGTCTCTCTGACAGCTCTCTCTCTTGCACAGAAAAAACCCTTCTCCGTCTGTTTTCTACTTCGTGGAGCTCGAGAGCTGAAAATCTACTCTGGACACAGCGTATCTGTATGAGGGTCCCCGTCTGTGACCTCAGCGTCGTCTTTGCTGGAGACTTCTATCTTTCACTGATCGAAAACGTCAATGATGTATCAACCAAAGTGACACGCAAGTACTGTGCCTGTTCCAAGAAATCATAAATGTACAATCAGTTGATTATATACTGCTGATTAACGAACTACTTTTTTAAATATTGATCACCACATTTATCAAAGTAATTATGATAAAATTTTTATCTGGCAATCAAAGACAATTACAATATTTTCATTTAAAGGAGAAGCAAAGCAGCAAGAAAGCATGTTATTATGTGCAACTTTTTTATTTTTGTTTTAAAATTTGATCGTGGTTTAACGACTTACTCAAGACTACAAGTTTCATTTGTATTATGGTGGCGAAATCTACGGCTTCAGAAAACCGAATTACCTGAAGGGATTTCCCATGAAGGTCATGTAAGATCACCTATCATATGATTAATGGCGTCTAGTTTGAACATATTCTAGTCATGAAATAGTTTAGATTCAAAGCACAAAGTTCGAGATAATTGAGGACTTTCATCCCTGACCTTGAAGGATCAGCCATTTGAGAGGAACGTGCAGCAAGCTGAATATCTTTCAGTCATGTTCGAAATTAGTATTAATTTCGAAACTCATTAAGTACAAGCATGACAAATGTTATTAGTAGTTGAATACGTATAATGCAGGCGCTACTTTGAAAATAGTAGGAATCTGCAGTTTCCAAATAAGCAATCTGTACACATCGCATTGACTTCCTGTGTGATAAGATAATAAACTCAGATTTGTTGTACCGTCCCAGAATTTGAACGTTTATATCTTTTATGATTATATGGGGTGAGACCGAGGAAAGCCTCGCGAGCTTTTGGGACGTATGGAGAAACACGGGCATTATATTTTGTGTGAATAAAAGTATAGGCCTTTTTAACGGACCAGCTTAAGGTGTTATGGACTAGATACTGAATTTGACGCATCGGTTATAATACACGTGAATCCAACTGAGTTTTGGATGCTTCGCTAATACCAGCATATGCCACTTCTTGGTCTAATTCACCACAAAAACTCTTTTAAAGGCAAAAACTTGGTCAGTATGTACTGGGGTACTAGGTATTAGTTATTTAATCAGTAACTATGTATCGCTTCTACTTCACGTACATATAAGTCAATACACTCCTTGAAGCCTTCTCTAGTAATTTGTACCATGTTAAATTGTTAGTTTCGTGGACGCACTGAGTACACGCTGTGAATGGCGGTTTGTGAATGGCGGTTTGTGAATGGATTTGTTTGTTGCGTGATGTGTACATAAGAACTACTACTTTCACTGCTTGCACTGGCTGCTTTCACTGGTGGTCATGAACCATGTTCATTGGGTCCGTAAGTCCTTTGAATACCACAACCACGTTATTAGCGCCAATGGACTGACCTTGCAAGAAATGAGACACAAGGGATGATCTCCAGAGACAAATCACGGCATTTTACGTGGCCATAAAGGTGAATAACCACCACCGATGACCAATATCGACAGATCGCGGGGACTACATGTTTCGCTACATGTCTTTATGTTGTTCTCAGGAGACTTCTTTCAGACTCCACCACGTACTGCTTGGAGGAAACAGCGATTATTCGACAGGCAAATTCTTTATTTGCTTAGGAAGAATCCAGTACTAAACGTGTGATTAGATCAATTAACCGTACTAGTTTACTCCTTAAATGTGTGGCTAAAAAGAATACTGCAGATTGATAGTTTTGTTTTTCGTATATAAATGTCTGAATGGCCAAGCTATGCTAGCTGAGAAAATGTGTTTCACTATGTTTTCTGTTTCTTTTCTCTTGAAGGGGATACAATACTTTAGTAAAAAGAAAAAAACCAGTCGACTTTAAATATGACGAACAGAAAAGCTGTAGATAGGACGTAGACCCGGCATACATAGGAGTATTCAGACTCTAAGCACAATTCTAACACCGAGAATTCGTTAAAGCCAAAATGCAACAAACAAAGTTCACTTGAGCTCACTAGTGCATAAGTGAAAAATTCTTGAGTACGGCGAAAAACACCGATGAAATAAATAAATAAAACTAATGCAAAAGAACGTCGACGCTGTAGAAGTGTGATAGACTTTAAGGTCGTTAGGACCACCCTTGAGATCCACACACAGAATCTGAACTAGCCATAATACCTTGGGCGAAGGTCAATTCAATTCTAAGGACGTCATGATAAGGATTCATGCGTAGTAGGTCTACCGTCGATTTAGTCCGACGGGTATTGTAATCGATTGAAGTTGAAACCTCACAGCCTCTCCTTAATACACGAATATCTCACAGCTCCATGTCTTGTTCATTGAAATGTATGTTCACTGGTTGTATTAAAGGATTAGTTTCCAGATTCAAGTACTTGGGATAATTCTGAAGATTTGGGCCTATTTTTATCATCTAATTATGGAATGAGAAAAACAGCACACTGAATTTAATCCGGTAAATCAATAAATGTACACCCCTGCACGATCTCTACCGAGCCGATGGGATGCAGGTCACAGCTGAATACCGTGACGTTTAGGAATCTATAAAACATCATGTTTCAAATCTCTTTGTTTTCATATTCCGCAGAAGTAACGCACTAAATGAATCTTTATGGTATCATCGGTACCTTCCAAACCTATCTGGACTTCTCAAGTGCACATGCTTCACATGTCAAGATAACTGAGGTTGCAGAAAGTTGGCGCTTTCGGTCATATAAAGTAAACAGGATTACTCTCGCTGCGGCAATCCAGTTGTGTCTCACAGGTATAGAGTATTAAAAAAAAACTCCTGTGCGATTTATGATGAGCGTGATAATAGATAAAACAAACACACACACAGATAACTAGTTCAGCATTAATACCGCCCCGTGTGTAGTCTTATTGCTTAACTAGTTCTCTAGCTAGTAAACTCTATTACGATCAGCCAACAGGAGTAATCGTTTTAACCGGAGGAACGAATATGATTGTGTGAGACGTGGGTCGACAGGGATAATAGGTGGTTTTTGATAGAGAGTCAGTTCAGGGAAAGGCTACTAGATCTGACCTCAGAGATTGTGCGAAATACTGTCTCTAAACTAAAACAGGCATAGAAAGGCCACTATGCACCAAAGGAAACACTTAGATTGTTAGGCACTTTTCTATCTGGAAGGGTGACAACAATAGCACTGGCAAATGTCAAGGTAGATGAATATTCTATAAATGTCTCACCAGGCGATCAAACTATTCATACGTTTGATTGAGACGGTCAAGAGATCGACTTAACCTCAGTCTAAAATTGATCGTCGCCTGCTGCGTGGATGATGCTATTTCACGTAACACTCACCGATCATCTATCCAATATCCTCGCTTCGTGTGATGTTGCGTGTATAATAAGACCATATAACCCCATCTTATTCGCATTCATGTCTGTCTCCCTCATGACCAACTATCAAATCATGTCGATCTCCTGTTGTTTGGAGGTCACAGAGGCGAAGAGCACTGACTGTTAGGGGCCTTCTCCCATATGTTCTAAGTGATTTTCCTTGTCGATGCTGTTTACAAAGATGGAATTATTTCTTTCCATCATTACAGAGGACAGTGCAAGCTTCAGCGTTCAAGACTTCTCTTCGAGAGGTGTGAAGATGTCCCCTAGTCCATAACCAAAACCCCTACTAATTTTGAAATAGCCTTGCGGTGCATTCGGGTTGATTTCATGGAAAGTTCGTTGCATACAATAGGCCAAAGGCCTGCGATATAATTGGCAGTTCAGCTGGTAATGAGCTTTAGCTGTGGATCGAACATTTTTCTTTAAACCAATTACTGTCCGACCTGATGAGTTTTTTTCCTGGTCACAGGCTGCAGGCGTGTAATTACTACCAGAGTTTCAGTGCATTCTCCATCCATTGTGCGCATTAAAATGTCAAAAGACGATTGCCCTACGCCATTTTTCAGTACACTCCAGATGCTGTCTTGAACACTGATGACTTAACCATGTAATACCCCTTCAGGACGACCACTGCACGACAGGGCAGATGTGCTGAGGGTTGCCTGTAGACAATATAACCTAATTGCTGAATGCCACTGCTGGAAAGGATCTGTCCGAACTCAGCGGTGTTATTGGTGACACAGTATCAACTTTACATTTTAATCCACTTCCTTACTTGTACTGGAGATGCATAAATCATGACACAGTGTTGGCCTACACATGTGTAACCTTAAAATACTACCACAGAACCTCAATGTTTCGCATTAAATCCTCTTTCACACGCAATCCGAAAAATAGGCTTTAAGGCAAACATGTCAATGAAATCAGTTTCGCTGACAAGCTCTCCCTCTCTTCAGCATAGCATTGCTCTGTAACAACTACAACGACTAAATGCCAAGTTTACTAAACACGAAGATGGATCACTAAAACGGAAATGTCAGCTTCTACAGCACTAAATAAGTCAGATTGGCGGTTTAAGTAACTTTTACCTTGCGCAGATGAATTACTGAGCAGGAATAAGCAAGACGAGTTCGATTGAGGTCATTTTTACTTTGTGACATAGCATTCCACAGCACGTTATTGGCACAGTATAAGCGGTGTTTGCACTCCAGATAGCTTGCATAAATTTTGTCATCTTCCTTGGGTTTCAATTTCCAAATATCCTTCTCAAAACGCGGGTAACGATTTGTACAACGTTTATCAAATAGCTAATAAAACTCATCCCTGTATCTCTGACAAGTGCTTGCAGATATTTTAACAGATTGCCCCGGCTATCTCAGCCCAATAGGCGAAGGTCCAGGGGCCGCCTAAACCCCGGAAGCTGGGATTGCTAGACGGCCGCAGAGACGTTGAGAGCGATTTCTGGCGTCTAAAATTAGGAACTACATTCAGATATATGAAGTGCTGAATTCTTTTTAATGACGCATATATTGGTGCCCTGTGGCGCAGAAAAATGCAATTGTTAGGGTGAAATATGGGCATCAAACATTTACTAGGTAGCGAAAATTGGACCTCGAGTAAAACATCTAAATGTACATTACTGGGATAGGCCAACCATATTTTTTCACTTAGTGCCAATATTTTTGAAATTCGGGGCTAAAACAATATCGAAAAATAATGCAGTCATCTATATTTAAAGTCCCAAAGAGTATACTTTTGCAGATAATTTACACACTTTAACGATACTGAATCTGTGGGGCGTCAACAGACAGCACCGATGCTGTTGTTTTGTGACAGCGTAAATGGTACTGTTTTGATATAACAGCCTGTGTATAAATACCGTTCAGTAACCGGTTGATTCCATTACTGCTGTAGGTTTACATGTAGAAGTACTCAGACTGCTCTTTGGTTAATTCATTGCTCGTTTTACTCAAACCTAATAATTTCGAAGATAAAATTCGAAATGTCGATTGTGATCACTGTCAGAAATTCTTCAGAGAATGTCGAAGAAAACCCTGACTGCGGTAACAATGCGCCTTCGACAACTGGGTCCCAAATAACCCCACAGAGTACTCGCACGACACGTGTGTCATCTACTCCCATTCAACCGAGATGGTATGATTTTCCCTTCCTTGAGTTTGAAAAAAACTATTGTTAAACGAAAGTTTCAAACGGAATGGTTTGATAAATATACCTGGTTGCATTATCAAGAAAATACCGAGCTTTCTGTTTTGTAGACCTATGCCAAAACGCAACTTTTTCGTCAAGGTTATCCTCCAGCAGTAAGACTGAGCCCACTTTTATATCTAAAGGTTTCAGCAACTGGAAATAAGCACATTGTCGTATTTAGAGAACACGAAGCTAGCAAGTGTCATAAAGAAGCCGTTGAACGTCTCATAACCTTACCAGCAACTACTGGAGATATTGGCGAATCCCTCAGTTAAGCGCATGCTGAAGAAAAGGCGGAAAATAGACTCATTATATATAAAATGTTTGAAAATATACATCACTTATGTCGACAAGGTTAACCATTCCGTGGAAGCAGAGCTGCTCCAGATGAAGACGATGGGAACTTCACGCAGCTTCTGCGTGGAAGTGACGACCCGTCTCTTCTACAGTGGTTAAAAAAGAAATAAAAAAATATGTATCGCATTACATCAGAACGAAATGATTCCTGCTCTTTCAAGACAGTTCATAGTCTTAGTCATAAATGAAATTCTGAAGTCTATCCATCGCTCCGAGTTTTACTGAATAATGGTAAATGAGTTAGCTGACGTTTTCAATCATGAACAGGTCGTACTAGTTTTTAGGTGGCTAGGAGAGGATTCTTTGTAGAATGAATGCATCAGTAGGAAAATACAGAGGGCAATGTTATGATGGCGCGGGCAATATGAGTGGGAGAAAATCCGGCGTGGCTGTCAGGTTACAGGAGCTGGAACCGAAAGCGTTGTTCACACAATGTTATGCCCACACATTAAATCTTGCGTGCAACAAAGCCATCAAAGAGGTAAAAGCTACTAAAGACGTTTTGGAAGTTACGCAGGAAATTTGTAAATTGATCAAATACTCACCCAGGCGTGAAGCATTGTTTGATAACCTGAAAACTAATAGTCAACCCGATACACCTAGAGTTAGAGCACTTCTTCCTGCGCGCTTGAATTGTTCGTACAAATTCACTGTGGAGCACTCACGTTATGTAAAATTTGCCGAACGGAAAGACTCACCTGTTGATTTGAAGTCTCTGACTTCCCTTTTTTCTGATATGTCACACCGTGAAAGGACCTTTTTCTCCGAGGTTTGCATTGTACTCCGTCTGATCCTTGTTATGCCAGCCACAAATGCAATAAGCGAAAGGTCTTTCCCTGTTCTCTGTAGGTTGAAAACATACCTGCGGTCCACCATAACACAGTCTAGGCTAAATGACCTCATGGTCTTGCATGTCCATTAAGGATTATACAGACAACATTGATATCAAACTGCTGTCAACCAGTTCGCTGAACTCTCAGACTATAGGAGACTTGTTGTTAAGAGACCTTCCCACTTACGGCCGGAGAGGACGCTAACATGAGATAGACTTGAACACGGATGATGTAGGGATAATATACAATGTATAATATACAGTGAGCCATAAACGCACAAATCGAAATGAACGAAGTCGAAGCCATAAAATGTATGATAGCCGCATTCCATTTATATTATAGGCGAATAAATAGATATTAGCTCTGGGCCGTTAAAATATCATTCATTTAATTTTATACAACGAGGCAATCCGGGCAGATAACAATCTGTGCATGTGATGTTCCGATAGGAACAATTTATTACATCAGCGTAAGCTGTATTACAGTGCATTTGGCGAGCCGTTGTAACAATGCTAATTCTACACCAGAGTTAAAGTATCATAACTGAATTAATCTCGCAGTTTATCTCCTATTTATGATCATTTCGCTATTGTTAATCGTGGGTTTCTGTTAATGTGTAACAAAATAGGTGCATGATACACGTCACAACGTATATGGCGATTTTGCCTTCGCTAGTATGCTATATTGTATTTATTTATTTATTAATTTGGTGTTTTTATACAGCACTCAAGAGTATTTCATATTACGGCGGCCAGAATTATGGTGGGAGGAAACTGGACAGAGCCCGGGAGAAACCCACGACCATCCGCAGGTCGCTGTCAGGCCTTCCCACGTACGGCCGGAGGGGAAGCCAGCATGAACTCACAGCGACCGCATTGGTGAGAGGCTCGTGTGTCATTACGCTGAGCTGGCGTGCTAACCAGCTGAATCACGGAGGCCCCGCTATATTGTAAGTGGATATGTTTGTTTATTTATTTATCTGATTGGTTTTTTACGCCATACTCAAGAATATTTCACTGATACTAGGGCGGCCAGCATTATGGTGGGAGGAGAACGGGGAAACCCGGGAAAACGGTTGAAGGCACACCATTACACGTACGGTTGGAGAGGAAGCCAGCATGAGGTAAGTGGGCTGGGGAATACTGGAGTAATGATATCAGTAATGACATGTATGGGATACAACTGTATAAATGGAAACTTCTTTCTGTGTTAAAATCTGACGGCCAACTATAGCACATTGCCTGCTGGAAACCTTGTGTAATTACCTGTGATTGTTGGAATGGTTTTACAGTGAGTCCAGTGAGCCTACTGAGACACATGTCAGACATTAAAGTTACCGTGCCGTTCACATACTTTCAATATAAGGATGAGAGCTATCAGTATTTGTCCTGATTTGAAGGTAATTACCAGATGACATCAATCAAACGATGTTTGTCGCTAATGGACAAGTATGGTGTCAAAGAAAACTAAAAAAACAGCAAAACTAGCCGTATGCACGATTTCAAGAAAAGGCACACCTGATCTTTTGATAGCGACATGGAATGAAACTAATTCATCTTAGCCTGTTTTCATACTGAAGAAGAGCAGATCTCTTTTTGCCAAGATTAATGGTTGTTGGCAAAGCCAATGTAATATTGCGTTTTAGCATGGTGTTAGAGATTTTAGCATGATGTTAGAGATTTTAGCTTGATGTTAGAGAAGAAACGACCGCAGAAGACGACTGCACATTTTTTTTAAAGGGAAATAAATCCCACTCCTCGCCAATGATATAAATTTGCACAAATTCGATGCTTTTAAAATTTAACGTTGCTAATATATTAACCTTGATTCGTCTAAATCCGCGTAAATAGTGTCTTAATTCTAGCCTAATGACTCTCCAGAATCTAACCTATAGATATACTCTTATCCTTTCACCCACAGAACGTCATCGAAAATGTCAACTTGTGTCGAGATGGACAATAAACTGTACAGCTTTGATCAGGACTGATTTCTTTGAAAATGTTTCGCAATGAATTTAGAGATATCCGTAAATTATAATGTAGATGTGATGGATGGATTGACTGGTGTTTCACACCGAAGTTCGGGTGGAGCTGATGATGAATGATTATTCATCATCAACACAACGACGACTACATGTCAAGTACGATCCCTATAGTTCACAGAGCATGCAGAAAAGATCTCTTCTAGCATTTTATCTTAAATCTGAAGGTCCTGATATATACATAGAACCATGAGAGATAACGGATCTGATTCCTGTTGATAAATAACCTTCAGCTCATTTATAACGTGCTTCCAATTAATTTATGTCGTTTTCCTCCACAGCTCAGGTTTGGCTGAAAAATCTTTTGATAACAGCTTCATCCGGTGAACGACGAAGTGACTTCTGCTATCAATACAAACATTCACCACAGAATATTGCTATGTCTAACACAACAATAACAGTTATTTATACTTGTAAGTGGGCGGAAAAACGGCACAGCAATTTGACCACGAATAATCGACTACCACTGCTATAAACTTGAATAATGTACGTTTTACACGCATGCATTTGTCATATATAGCAACCAGAAATTGGTAAACTCTTACAAATAAGAGTGCGTTCGATAAATGTCAGTAAACAAGTGGCACCCAGTAATATGAGCACCCCTCCCATTCTATTCGGTTTTACTACACAAAAAAGCCAACCTTTTATCCGAAATTTCAACTGAAGTCATCTACATGTTTAGTGACATTGAAATGTATACGCACCTTGTTCCATGAAAGCTGCATTCAGCAGACCTGTTTCACTATGTACTGTGAGGAGTATGGGCGTGTGTACGAAATTCCACTTGTTGGATTTAAAAAAAGGAGGAAAGAATAGAGTTATAAATCGAAAGACGAAAAGCAATTAGGTCATAGCAGAAGTGTCCAAGTTAAAAACTAAGGATCATGCGTCTTAATGATTAAAAGTTCATGCATCACAAAATTAGAATGAATTCAGCTTTGTGCAGCTGCAATGTAAAATAACTAGACATTAATTATGTCTCAAGTTGTGTGCCCACTGCACGTTTTCTCTAACAATTGTTTCATCATCATGTCACTGTAACTGGCTAAAACTGAAGTGACACGTCAAAAACAAAAATCTGTGCAAGTCGTACATTGTAAGTGAACCTCTATATGTCTTGCACACAAACGATATATATTTCCACAGACCCCCATTAGTTTTCCATAAGCGACAATGTTGACCTTTAACGCTGTAGCTCAGTCCCAAATATTCCGAGGCCAATAAGTTTTGGTGCATACCTGGCCCAGCCTTTGAGAAGAAGCCATAAATATCTTGACATAGGTTGACCGTCAAAATCTAGACCTTTCTATGACGGCAGCTGGAAGGGATGCCTATCAACGATAAGGGGACGTCACTCGCAGCCTCATCACCACCTGTCTCCTTGTGTCCTCTCGCCCAGAATTTCAAACTTTCATCATTAAAACTCATACCTGCCCAAAGCTTAGACAATTTCCATCATTTTGATACCAGGCATGCATCTGTACACCAAAATTCCCTTAAACACCCGTCTTGTGTTCCTAACATTTTTTGTTAACCTAATCGATCTCTGTAAACATCGAATAGTATTACAGAAGAGTTGTAGTAAAGTACAATTTTAAATGTAGGAGGCTTGCTTACTTATATGAGTGTGCAGTTTGTATAAATGTAGCCAGAAGCGGACACTGACTTCGGTAACTTTTGTGTGATGCGCTGGTTTGTCTCATTTCCTCTCTATCATTAGATGTTTGCTCTGTAGGGTAGAAACAGAAGATAAGCAAAATCCTGAAGGGATAGAGGAAAAAGAAATGAACATGTTAAGAGCCTGAATTTAACAAAATCAGAAGTGGTTGACTGTTGTTTTTTCTTCGCTTTGACAGCCTAAAAAACTTTACCTTTTTAGTTCTGATAAACTCGGAATATTCTGATGTTGCACATATAGCTGAAATGTGAAAGATTCTTTAACAGAAATTAAGTTAAACGTAAAAAATATCTTGAAAGATTACAAAAAAATTCTGACATAATTTGTCATCAAACAAAATAAACGTCATTGTTGCAGTATAAAGAAACGCATTGGTATTAGCAAACGTGGTGATTTTCTTGCTTATTTAAAGTCAGTTAAGATCGTAAGATGTACTGCCTTTTACTGCCATTTGCCGGTAAAATCATCTAAGGTACCTTTCAACAGACAACGGTCTGCGGCAGACAACAGGTCATGCTTTATGAAATCACGCTCTCTGATTCAGTTAACGTTTGCTGACTTGGATGTGGCTTCAGCGATATCAGGAGATTTGCCCGGTATTTGGTGACGAGTGTGACAACACTGGCAGATTGCCTTAAACCATTATTCTTACCCCAACATATGAGGTGAAGTCAGTGCAATCGTTAAACCTCAATCAAATAAATAGATAAACAAAGATGATCCATGAAAAGTGTTAAACTCATCAAATGATGATTGTCCAAGATTCTGCTGGTCACTGTGATCAAAATGTTTTGAAGCAAAGTGGGAAGACAGCAGATTTAGCGTGCGATGACGTCGTTTTATTCCCAAACTGACTATTAATCCAAAACAACATACTTTGTTAGGTAAATAACAGCCATATTTGTCTAGTCATACGCCCGTTCAGGGAAAATAACTCTAGTGGTAAAATCATGTCTTTGGGAAATTACGTAGGGAAGACCACAATTATGATTGCTGGTTGCCTGTTGCAGGGATCCATTATCTCTACCTACAGAAATCGGTCTGGCAAACTATAATTCAAATGTCAAGTCTTGCGTTGGATTCTTTTCTTGTTTAGGATGATAGCGAATATAACAGGACTACGGGTCTTTGAGAACACTGTTTTGCTGCAAAATCCCTGAGCCATTTCTTGTGAAATGGCAACGGGTACACCTCCCTTCCTAGACAAAACCTGTACAAATTCTGTTATTGTAAGGGGTTCGTGACTGTTCAGCATAAGGTGTTTTATCTCCTCGTAAAATAAACGAATAAAGGTGTTTCAGGCTGTATAAGAAAATGTTTTTTTAGTTCAATTAACTCGAAATTTAATTCACGATGCATCCTGTATAATGTCATTGCAGATAAATTACAACTTTTAATTGTGTGAACCAAATCTCCTGTTTGGTCTATAATCGTTTGTAAGCTTTTTTTGTTTCAGTCCAAGCTTCAATTGTAATACAAATAGTCAACTAGGGACAGTGTTCTTTCTCTTTGTGTGCCATGGAAGGAGAAATCACAGTGCGAAACAACTTCAACAGCTTAATTTCACATTTGAGACCTCTTGAAATGGTTTGTCTTTCGAAGACAAATTTCTGAGCGAAGTATGCAAAGCGAAGTATGCAAACCACAATCAGGGCGTCAAGCAGTTAAACGATATCCAAAGTCAAACTAACATCACCATCTGTAGAAAATGTCGTTGTATTCGCATTTGAGGACTCTATTCTCGAGTACATGCTTTGCTTGCTTATGTTTACGCCGGTTCAAAAAGTGAATTTGGTTAAACCTTCACGCACGTTATCATTTTCTAAAATCAGTAGTCATCAGATTGATCGTGGTACCATTAACGTGTCACGTGTCTCCTGAAAAGATGAAAGACAACGGCGCCGGGTAAATAAACATACAATCACAGTGTGTCAGATCTGTAAATCTCTTTAATACGTGACCATTATCAAGCATGAAGGTTTCCACAGGTTAATGGAAGATCAACCTGCAGTGTGTTAAAGCGGTCTCCGGTGATCCACGAGCTAAGGATGTCAACTGCTTTACACAGAAAGCTAATTTGGCGCCATGGCACAAATGGCATAACTTTGTAAATGTTGACGAAGATCTTTGAGAGAAAAGGCTACACGCGGTGTCCATCACTGGTAACGGGCCAGATATTAACAGGAGAGAAGAAAAGTCGTTAGAAAGTAGCAAACGTCAAAAGTGACACTATGTGTGTGTACAGCGTGTCAGACTCGGAAATCAAATAAATACTGGCATCTCGGAATTTTCTCCGACGGTTGAAAACGATTCTTTGTTGCCATTGATTCAATATGGAGCGGCAATCTCTACAGACGGATATTGCTGTGCCGTCTCTCTATTTACCGCAGGCAAATAAAATTCGTGTAGTATTTATTAATATAGAACCCTTCCTTATTGCCTTCTCTCACATTTACTAATATGGCGCCCTTGCTTATTGCCTTATCTCACATTTACTAATATGGAGCCCTTGATTTTTGTCTTCTCTCACATTTACTAATATGGCGCCCTTGCTTATTGCCTTATCTCACATTTACTAATATGGAGCCCTTGATTTTTGTCTTCTCTCACATTTACTAATATGGCGCACTTGCTTATTGCCTTATCTCACATTTACTAATATGGAGCCCTTGATTTTTGTCTTCTCTCACATTTACTAATATGGCGCACTTGCTTTATGCCTTCTCTCACATTTACTTAGCCGTTATTGAGCGGCGTTTTTGGTCAGTGTAAAATCTAATACAATCCACCCTTCGTATAACTAAGTACCTCAACTTTTCCATGATCTTAAATTGGCGATTCATCGATTTTATATTCAACGCGATTGCCATCAAAACATCAAATCAAAAGTTACGGATGTAGAATGTAATCTAATCTTCTTGACTAAAGAAATTTTTCGGTCTACGGAAACCGTAAAAAAAATCTGCATTTACTTCGTCAGATAGCGTACATGATTAGAAATGTCAAATCTAGCTGTCTTTATAAACTACAACTACAATAGGCATTAATTTGCCGTTAGTTTTTCACTAAATTCTTGTTAACTTCTGGCGACTGTTCAACGCTCCAGTAAAAACCATTGCCATGTGCAGTTAGAATGATAGCCTGACGTACCTATGTTGTTACCTTTTCTCAGGGTTATATGTGACCAGGCACTAATTTGAAATGCACTAGCTGTCTGTTTCCTGTGTTATATGTGACCAGGTGCCAATTTGAAGTGTACATGTAGATGTCTGTTTCCTGTGTTATATGTGACCAGGTGCCAATTTGAAGCACACATGTACATGTCTGTTTCCTGTGTTATATGTGGCCAGGTGCAAATTTGAAGTGCACATTTAGATTTCTATTTGCTGTGTTATATGTGACCAGGTGCCTTTTTGAAGTGCACTAGCTGTCTGTTTCCTGTGTTATATGTGACCAGGCACTAAGTTGAAATGCACTAGCTGTCTGTTTCCTGTGTTATATGTGACCAGGTGCCAATTTGAAGCACACATGTACATGTCTGTTTCCTGTGTTATATGTGACCAGGTGCAAATTTGAAGTGCACATGTAGATGTCTGTTCCCTGTGTTATATGTGACCAGGTGTCTTTTTGAAGTGCACTAGCTGTCTGTTTCCTGTGTTATATGTGACCAGGTGCAAATTTGAAGCACACTTGTAGATGTCTGTTTCCTGTGTTATATGTGACCAGGCACTAAGTTGAAGTGCACTAGCTGTCTGTTTCCTGTGTTATAAGTGACCAGGTGCCAATTTGAAGCACACTTGTAGATGTCTGTTCCCTGTGTTATATGTGACCAGGTGCAAATTTGAAGTGCGCATGTAGATGTCTGTTCCCTGTGTTATATGTGACCAGGTGCAAATTTGAAGTGCTTTAGCTGTCTGTTTCCTGTGTTATATGTGACCAGGTGCAAATTTGAAGCACACTTGTAGATGTCTGTTTCCTGTGCTATATGTGACCAGGCACTAATCTGAAATGCACTAGCTGTCTGGTTCCTGTGCTATATGTGACCAGGTGCAAATTTGAAACACACTTGTAGATGTCTGTTTCCTGTGTTATATGTGACCAGGTGCAAATTTGAAGCACACTTGTAGATGTTTGTTTCCTGTGCTATATGTGATCAGGTGCCAATTTGAAACACACATGTAGATGCCTGTTTCCTGTGTTATATGTGACCAGGTGCCAATTTGAAGTGTACATGTAGATGTCTGTTTCCTGTGTTGTATGTGACCAGGTGCCAATTTGCAGTGCACATGTAGATGTCTGTTTCCTGTGTTATATGTGACCAGGTGCCAATTTGAAGTGTACATGTAGATGTCTGTTTCCTGTGTTATATGTGACCAGGTGCCAATTTGAAGTGCACATGTAGATGTCTGTTTCCTGTGTTATATGTGACTATGCACCAAGTGGCAGTTGGACTTACCAATTTGAAGAACAAATGTATGTATCGGTTTCCTGGATTATGTCTAACCATGATTACAAATAAGCGGTGGTTTAAGAAAAGCTCATTAATATGCGCATAAATGTAGAATATAAAACAATAACTAGGGAAGGCATTCTATGGGTCTTTCATAACACTGTTTTGTAGCAGCATCCTTCATTACTTCTTAAAGCGCATGTGCCGCAATGTAGAGAGAGAAGCATGCACTGTAAGGAGTATGCCTTAATCCATTTCTTATGTCATGGTATTAAAGGTACACGTTCCTTTGGGATGGAACATCCACAAATTGAACTGTCTTGAGGGGTTAATGACTTTTCAGTGTCATGGATTTTATCTCCTCGTAAAAAGCAAAGAATGAACGTTTTTATGTTCTAGGCCTTTTTTATGACAGTTGACTTTATATTTGTTAACAATGCTTTTTTTTTACATCTTGACAACCAGGAGAATGGAATTACATCCTCTGTGTAAGTAATATTTGCTGTTTAGTCTCTATGGGCCATAGGTTTTTTGTGTTTACCAAGTCACTCTGCTAACTACTGTTTACAGAATCTTATTTTAAAAAACTTTAATATAAATATTTTTATTTATTTTAAGGTCAAGAAATTCTCTATTATAAAAGTCCTAAAATCTGAGAAATGATCATTCATTTAAGCTAATCTAAAAAAAAAAACATAAAATTATGTTTCATGTTCTTTTTAGCTGATTTCCATAGTTTTAGGAGATCAATCAGTAGCAGTGACCGGAGATTTCTTGACCCTTCTTCCTTGCATTTTTCAATGTAATTCTGACCGCTTCGGTGGCCTAATGAATAGAGCTTACGCCTCGAAGTCAGAAGACCTGGGGTTAAACCACAGACTTTAAAAATGGAACTTGTTGCTGCGTCATTTGCGCTAAGCATTGAGAGGTAACATGGCTGGTTGTCCCGGTGTCAGTATAGTGTGACAGCATGGGGTGTCATGTGTGGTGTCTTTGGCTTGATACTTTAGTGGCGGCAGCACTTTGGCAACATAGGCTCGCCCAGTCATAAGGAGACACAGTATATGTATACATACTTTTAAATATGACTCCATGTCGTCATTTGACTGAAAAATTGATAAGCACGACGTAAAACCCATACATACATGCACACATACGCACATACGCACATACGCACATACGCACACACGCATATACGCACACATACGCACACGCACATGCACATATTCGTCGAAACAATAGCTGTTTTATTATAGTCATTTATTCGACCTGGCGTTCTCTTTGAACGAATCCTGTATTGGGAATTGGTGATGAATAAAGGTGAGTTGTGTAAACGGTTGTGTGGATGCTTAGCATCAAGCTATATTTAGCTCTGTCAAATGACTGTCCGTTCGCTTTGATCACGAATGTCTGGATTGCTCTCTAACAAACAAGGCTTATTTTCTGGCTGAATGAATCAGACGTATACAAGGGGTGATCGATAGTGGTCAGTTAGGGTTAACCGAGGACATAAATACTGCACTCCAGCTCTCACACCTCGGCCTTAGCTTCAGAGGTACCAGTGGCGATAGGGATATTGGAGCCTACGTGGGAGTTTAGTAAGCTTGCTAGCCCAGCGCGATGACTCCGGAACCTCTCGCAAATTCGGTCGCTGTGAGTTCAAGTCCTCTCCAGTCGTACTTTGGAAGATCTCACATTAAACTCTGGATGATCGTGGGTTTCTCGTGGGCTTTACCGGTTTTCCTCTCACCATAGGGCTGCATGATCGCCGTTGTGATATTTTTGATTTGGTTTTATTCGCAAATTTGAAGGCTCAATTGTCGAATGTGCAGCTTCACATCGGGTGTTTACTTGACATTCCATGCTAGTTATTTCTATATTTATATTTCGATTTAAAAATCTCCTAAACACCCTGCCTTGTACCACTTCCCCTAGGGATCATTCTGTTTCGGGCTATATGGAAGCAGTGTATATCTGTGGTCTGACTTATTCATTTCAAGCTTTATTGTGTGTTTATTATATGCTAGGAGAATTGAGGGTAAACCATAAAGGAAAATGGAAAACATGTCAATCGATATTTATGATCTTATTATACGTTACAAAAACGCAATTGCTTTCGTATTTCACGCTAAAGCACTTGATTTTGTAGCGGTTTTTGTTACAGCATCAAGAGGGACATAATGACCTAAAGATAAGGATAAGAGTAAAGATAAAGATTTTCGCTTGGAAGCTCGTCACGTATGGAAATGATCTCTGTGTCTTGGATAGCATTTGGAATGATAATAACAGCAGATGTGTGAGATCAATACAAAAAATGGACCAAAGAAGTTGTGGCTTATAACTTGCTGTGTAAAATGCAATAACAGACTTTTACAGAGGAACCTGACAGCTCAGCGTGATGATACCAATTCTGGATTCTTACATTCTGTCTCTGTCGATTCGTCTTATGAAACAGAAGGCAAAAGTTCACACTGTTAACAAATTGTCGTACGTTTCACCGTGTAAGTGTCCTTGACAACTAATCTAATGACCAGGCTTATGCCTTATTTTGAGTGTAATATATAAGACTACTCTATGGAGAGTGAAGCCAGCGGGGCAAGGACAGTGTGTGTGTGTGTGTGTGTGATGAATGGGCAGAATGTGCTAGTAATATGCGGTATATGCGCGAGAAAAGGCAGGCATGTAATGGGCAGAATGTGCTAGTAATATGCAGTATATGCGCGAGAAAAGGCAGGCATGTAATGGGCAGAATGTGCTAGTAATATGCGGTATATGCGCGAGAAACGCAGGCATGTAACGGGCAGAATGTGCTAGTAATATGCGGTATATGCGCGAGAAAGGCAGGCATGTAACGGGCAGAATGTGCTAGTAATATGCGGTATATGCGCGAGAAAGGCAGGCATGTAATGGGCAGAATGTGCTAGTAATATGCGGTATATGCGCGAGAAAAGGCAGAAAAGACATGTAATGGGCAGAATGTGCTAGTAGGATGTGTAAGTGTAATATGAGTGTACTGTGGGAGTTAAGGGGGTATGTGCGTAATATATTGAATAATTCTCAAAAGTTATCTACACCTAGGAAGTGAGGGCATTGGGCGTGAAGGAAAGATTTCTGAGAGCCATCGATTATGTGATTCGCAATCTGTTCGGGCTCTTATTTGCGCAACTGCAGACTGTATTCAAGACTCAGCGACTGGTTATGTCTCATTCGATTTTTATGTATGTACGTACAAGAAACTTTTCTGGAAGTCTCACAGTTAATCAAAATCTGCATTTAATATGTTGTCAGTTACATTATATGTACACGTGAACAAAACCACGTCCGTGGTGCCTGTATACATATATTACATGTGTACATAGAACATAGAAAGTCTTTATAGCATAACTTGATTTAGTCGATGCTACAAATTTCCGGATTACTAAGCCGCTTCTTTTGGACTAATATATGGAAAAGCAGCTTGCCAGCTATAGAACGGCTAAATAGATTAGGGAACTCCAACGTGTCCAATAAGTCCAGTGACCTATGGACACAGATAACTGTGCGGACGTTTGGCATTTAATAATCGCTCTGTCCGTGGCGCCTTTGTCTCTCTTGAAATGGGAACTGAAGCATGGCCAAGACACCTTTGGCTAGGATTCCAAGCAATACTTCCATAATATATAAATAGACTTGGATCAATGGGAATTAAGGTTTGAAAATTCTTTTAATTAACATTCTAGATTTGATTACTGGAGTTTATATCAATAACATATTTGTATAATATTAATGTTGACAGTCTAGACATATATGAGTGAGGCTTACAGTCAACAGTACACAATATAAATGTTGACAGTCTAGACATATATGTATGAGGTTAAGTGTCAACAGTACACAATCCCACTCGCTCTCACCTATTCATACATATTGATTTCAATTACAAAAGGAAAGTACCATGTACGCAAGTGATGGATATTTCACAACAGAATGATCTGTGGGATAAGAACTCATCATTGTTATCATCAAAATATATCTGCAAAGTATATGCGCGAGATCCTTGGCAAGCGGACGCAACCGTCATTTTTTCCGTTGGACTCAAGATGCAACACTGAAGACTATTGAAGAAAAGCGTACCTGTACCTGTGCTTATTAGTAGATACCTGTGCTTATTAGTAGATATACCATTTAAACATTCAATATTTAATGACTTAGTTTGTTTGTATGATTGAAGTTTTATGTGTCTTGTTACTATTCCATTGATAAACCTACTCAGCTATAAGCAGTATCAGAACATAGAAAATTCCAGTTTACACAAGAGACCGAATAAGCAATGTTAATTTTGTTTAGTCACAACAAGTGTAATTCATCACTTGAATGACATGTACGTTCATATGTTTGTTAGGTTCTTTTCCTGTCCGACGCTGTTCGTTCACATGTTTCTCAGTGCTCCGAAAGAATTTTTTTTACTTCATCTTTTTGCCTTTCTTATTACATCCACACAAAAAAATGTTTTTTTTTTATTTTCTCTGATTACATCCAGGGAATACGCTCTCAACTGAAATATAACACGCGATGTGAATTTTACAAGCAGATTCATCTTGATTCTCCCCTAACATGTCTTCGTACTTTGATCGATTAGTTTATTCATCGAAAAGTTTTACTTTATAAGGGAACTCGAGTTATAAAGAATATTTTTGTATACAGCAAGTTTAACATACCTTTTAGTCTGATCTTCGGATTTAAAAAACAAATGTATCCTGTGATCAAGTTATTAGTAATGTTTAGGACATATCAGTAGTTTTCTGTTTGTCTTAAAACTACTGGGAAGGAGGAGCCATTTAAGTTACTGGTACTGAAGGTAAGCTGGTGTTAACACAGCCCGTATGCATTGCCATTAGAGGCTGTTTTGCAGACTGGGATACAAAAATTCCGATTACAAGCATATTTTGTGCTCATCCCGACTGTTTCCCAACTGAGTCATGTTTGTTTTATCTGTATATATGGAGACAATGTGTTTGTGTTTATATATTTTCAGGTGCAGACATCGCTCTTGTCTCTTGTACATTAGATCAGCTGCCTCAAACGAATGAGCGTTTCCTGATTCGAGAAGCCATAGCTTTACCGCCCTTTTATTCTGCTCTCTGGGAATCCTACAGGATAGGGTAAAGCAGCTCAAATGTTTTCTTTAGCCGCAGATCGTAAGGTCAACAGAAAAGTCAATTAAACATGTTACAGCAGTGTAGGGAATTATAATAACTGTGTTCTTTTTATAGTGGTTTCTTTTTTTTTTTGCCATGTACAATCTTCAGAGAAACTTATTTTGAGGTATGTGATATGAATAATAATTTTGCCACAATGCGAAATTTTGCCACGTCATTATGATTTAATACATAACAGGAGATTTCGGATTAGCTGGTAAAGATTTTAGCGCAGGCAAAACACAATAGCTAAGCTCTGGCGGTTTGCGTGTTTGTAGGTTTCGGGTTTAATGTCTGTTTAAACATTATTCCGATCTTATCTCGCCGTTGTCTCTTCTCAGTGAGACAGGTTGAATGCCGTGATTTAGCTCTGCTTCATGGAAACCGTTTCCTGGAACTGAGCCTCTTGAATACAGGAGTTACCATGGATTAGGTGTGCTCCCTCAGACTTATTAAGGCAATATGTGTATATGGCAGTCATCTGATTGTGTCGGGTATTAAGCGATTAACCAGAAACCCGTTGTACATACTATCCCATAATCTCCTCACCAGTCTTCAAGCTTGAAGCAGTATAGCTAAGTTGTCGTTGTTATGTTCTCCTTTAAACACCTATCACTGCTGCCTGATCTTACCTGTGTGACCTGTGTGTCTCTGGTATCAATAATCGAGACGGGAAAAAACCCTTTCCCTCTATTGCTAAATCAATAAATGTGAATCCGTTCTAGACAGAGAGGGTGATAGTGTCCCCAATCAGTAAACGGCTTGTATGAGCAAAACATGTATCTCAGCTATAAACTCCTTCATTGTTCTCGCCTTCGACAAGAATATAGTATAGACATTTGTCACAATTGGTCCATCCAGACTTTATAAGTTCTGGTTTCCGATTGTTTAACTTACGATTTATTCTGGATTGAAAACAGTACTTATGGCATAGTTGCAGCAAGTATAAGTCAGGAGGTTTGTCAGATACTTGACAAAGGGTGGTGCTTAATCCTATATCGTTAATAACAAACTCAGCTCATTATGATGATTTTCTTGTGAATGTGGACATGGCTATGGTAGACATGTTACTGACCTAGAGCAGACCAGATCAGAGGAAGAGCTAAGGAGACTGAAGGTCCTGTGTCGAACAATCATTGAGACAGTCATTATGTTAGTACCTTTTACGTCCTGAATTGACAGGCATTACAAGTATACCAGCTTTTATATTTGTCGTAAATCAGTGTGATGACTTGTTCGGAAACCATTAGATGATGTTCAGGATTCCGGAAAGTGCCACTTCCATAGCTTAAACTCTCTACTTAGAAAGTCACATGGAAGCTATATTGTTAGAATTCCATTACGCGATAATGTGTTAATCCATTATGAATGTTTCTATCTTGCATCTTCGGGTGTATACCTCCGGTTGGATGGCACAGTAACAGTGGGTTATGGTCACATAAACTTTTCGATCACAAGATAAGTTCACAGTCCGAACATTAAGGAATTAACTAATGCTATTTTCCAGACATTAAAGGGGAAGTTGTCAGATACCAAACGAGTGGTCGAAAGAGGACTTTCACTCATAAGATGCTTGCAGGAATACTCCTAGTGATCCTTTGTGTTGCAATAATGGTTATTATGTTATATTAACAAAAATGTTTACACTGACTAGACGTTTGAACCACTAAACAGGTTTGTACTTAAATTCACAAGATGTTGTGGTCGAAGCAAAATATAAGTTTTGTACCTTTGTTCTTTCTATAGTTGATAATAGATTGGATGTAATTTTGGGTGGATCAGTGTGGAACTGTTCAATTCACATATTTTCCCAATAACTATCTTGGGTATGAAGTGAAATATCCTAAACGGTAAATTGGTTAAATACTTCACTTTTACTAAGAGCTCAATGATCAGTTGGATACGGCCTTGGATTTGTCCCATTCCACACATTGTACTTCCTTGTTTTGCCTCATACAGCGACACTTGGGTTAGAAATAGCCACTGTAGCATCCCACTGTTGGTGACACATCAGGATAAATTTGAACGCCATATGCAAGAAAGAATTCTTCAAATTTGAATTAACGAATGCTGTTTGTCGTCTTAAGCTGATAAATGTATTTGAAAAATTTATGATCAATTTCAAAAAGAAAAAAGCAGTTCCACTTTCGGTTTTCTATCCTTTTTGTCGTTCCGAGGTATTAGCGTATCATATGGTTAGCGTGTGACTTTTTGTGATATCTATCATTCTGTTTGTACATTTGTGTCAGTTTCATTGTTTTTTTAAGGGGTGACGTGTCACTGGAGACGCACAGTCTTATCTAATATGCTGGAACTGTGGGACACCGTCAGGTTCTCACTGTCAGCTGCACATATAGCTCAGTTGATATGCTTGTGAAAAATGTTTATTGCCCGAATATGATTGACATGTGTGTGCCATTTATCATATATACTGAAACGCATTAAACACGCACCGGAGGTAAAAAGTGGAATTGACGTTGAACCAAATTTTATTTGGTGTTGACGGTGTATTATATTCATACTTAGATAAGTCAGTTAGGCATTAGTAATGACAAGTTTCATTGGAAAGAATACAATTTTAATGTAGAGGAAATGGGATAAACAAGATTGTCGTATCCTAAGCCACTCACGTTGTAGCCTAGGACAAGTGGGAGATCTCTGACGTTGGCGATTTGAGGTCGGTGTCCCATAAGTGCTCGATGGGCGATGGATCGGGAGATACGGAAGGACATGGATTAAGATGCACATTATTCCGTGCCAGGAAGTCCATAGAAGCACTTGCTGTATGTGTCTCCGGTGTTGTCCTGTTGGAAAGTATGCAGCTCTTGGTGTTAACGGAAACAGGGTACAACGCGACATCTTAAAATGTCGTATCTGTAGTAAACTACATTAACAAGGCCAGTGCGTACATAGAGTTGTATTCTGTGATGAAATATGATACTGCTACAACTCATCACGCTTCCGCCGTCCATCGATCAATCTGTACAACACAATCATTCACCAAAACGAGGCCAGACACGTATACGTCCTTCGGCATTTCTGAGGTGAAATTCTTCAGAAAAGAGAATGCCATGTCTTGTGATGGTAATGTGGTGAAACCTTTGCTGCTATGGCCGTTGTAGTCACGTAAACTTCGATCAAGGTAATGGCTCGTTCCCGTTTCTCAGGTGTCAATCGCGGCACTTCATTTTCAGTGCTCTTCCGCTGCAACAGCGAATGTGCGGATAGCCTTTAAATGACTTCCCTTTATACTTCTTAACTTCTAACCATGGATATGTCCTTTGTTATTCTCAAACTATTATGATATATTCATGGATCTATATTGGTACGTTTATTCTGGCCGTTCATGTAAATGCATAAATAGTAGCAATTTACACACCCCTAGCACAATGGCTTAAGCATAATTAGATAAAAACAAATCCAATGAAGTCACATTTAAGCTTGTTTGCTGATTTTACTGATTCATCAGCCTTATCGCGTAAATAATGTTTGTTAGAGTAACCTATTCAACGGCAGCTCTACATGCGACACATTTTAGGATTGGTTGTAATATGAACGCTATCAGTGCTGAAAAAGAGTAGGTACAGTTTCATTTATAAAGGTAGTGTGTTTATCAGATACAGGATCGATGCTGATTGGCTGATAGCGGGTTTAATCCTGCAGCCTTGATCACGCTTGAATAAATCTGCCGTATCTAAAATTCAGTTTCGACAAAGTACATCCTGGTCTAGCATATCTTTCACATTAGCCAATAGGGATCGACTTTGTTTCCTTATTCTTATTAATGAATTAAAGGCCCAGAAGTAATGTGATTGCTTAGTTTATTGGACTTTATCACGAATTAAACCTTGAGCTTTCGAAATTTCAATTAAAAAATATTTAGAAAGGCTACATTTTTACCTTTTGATGGTTACATCGTAATGAATAGAAATTATAAACTATATTTTTAGTGTAATTAGACGCATTCGTGTACACTAGTTGTTACTGTGTCCTCAAGTATTTGAAATCGTTTTCATCGAACAGCAAGTTTACAAACTTTTCATTGTTGTTGAAGACAACAACATAGAGCATGCCACATTTGACAAGAATCACTAAAGATCAGTTGACAGAAAATAACAATCATTATCTCCAAAGTGTTGTCTGATTTATATGCGTTTAGATTCTTAGTGAGGCTGAACGGAAACAATCAACATTAAAACTAAAACCGAAAACAGAGCGTTACATATACAAAGTGTTTCTCTTTCATTCATGTGATTCAGTAGCTCCACATAAGGTTTTTACGCATAAAAGTCGTCCATCAAGGTGTTTTGGACCCGTTTAATGTAACAATGTTTCGTTCCAGACCGCGGTATCTGATGATGACAGTTTCGTTTTCGTGTTCTGAAAGTTGAGCGTCACAGCCTGCTCTGTAATGCCTTTTTATGATAACAACAAACCAGTTTGCCTCGGCAGATTTATTCAGTGTCATATCCGATGAAAGAATCTCTGACAGACATAAAACTGGGACAGATACATATATCACACGCAAGTCTTTGTAATTCGTTTACGAGAGCTATACCTTGCCCAAGACTTCACCGAATAGCAAACGGAATTATTTCAGCTCTCAGATGGTTGATTTCTCTCGGCATGAGACTGATGACAGTGGACCGACAGAAAACGGGAGTGTTCCTTCACATACAGGTGCCGTATGAACATCATCTGCATTGTACAGGTCATCTGCATTCTGCCAGTCATCTGAATTCTACATGGCGATGGGCATTACTGATTTGCGGACAGACAAGAGCTCATGACGGATTGCAAAATGTTTAAAAAATGAATACATCAAATTTCGAGCTCAGTGATAAATATCGTCTTATTCTGAAATAACCACAATATTCACTTGCGTAAAGTCCATATTTGCTTGTACAGATATTATAACCGTGAACATAGAAAGGAAAATTGTTTGTTATCAGCTTGCGGACGATCGAGGGTTCCGACTGCGCTCTGTCTCATTTCCCTCCACCACAATGCTGGACGCCATTGTGTAAGAGAAATATCCCTGTGTACGGCGTAAAATAGTAATGAAATAAATAAATATATAGACCGGAAAATTAAGAAGAAAGGTTTGATTTTACAATAAATTGCCTTCATTACATGGACGTGTTCACCATTTGAGGAGGAGGCCCACGTAGGATATTTAAGCATTTAATTGTTAAAACATGTATGTAAGTGTCATTGGTCTACTACTAGAAACCCGAAAATGATAGTTAATTATTGCTTAAAGATCAAAACATCCCCTTTTACTGAACTATGTTTATTAACTGGAATAACGTTATAGGTAATGTCTTTGATCATGCATTGCTTGTCAATGAGACTTTGTGAAGGCTAGACGTAGATGAATTCCTGACGTAAATAAAGCCTTTGACAACGTCCGTATTGCGGGAAGGTGTGGGCTGGAGAGTATCTGGGTGTCCTCCAATCAGTGGTAATTTGTTAAACCAGAGTAAGAATTGGGGGAGTACAGCTCAGCGTGATCTAGTTGTTATGCAGACATCACAAGGCTCACTTGGTGTGAAAATATTACATTTGATAACTGAGATTACTCTGTTCATTTTTCTGCTGACATATTTGTGATCCTGAAAGCACCACTTCATTTGACTTGGGCACACACTGGCGGGAAACGGTACGTAACTCAGTGGTAAGCTACGTTGCATAACTGAGTGGAAGGCTGCTCAGAGTACCGTTGCCAGTGCATAGTGGTTGTGGCATGACATAGCTTATTGGTAACAAGCGGATTGTGACTCAGAGGTAAAGGCGGGACGTAACTCAGTGGTAAAGCATGTAAGGAGTGGGACGTAGCTAAGTGGTAAGGAACGCAGCAAATCTTAGTGGTACAGAACGGGCATGACCCACTGGTGATAGGTGCGGTACGTATTTCAGTGGTAAAGAACAGGACGCCAGCTCAGTGGTAACCACCGGGACGTAACTAAGTGGTAAAGAATGGGTTGTAGCTCAGTGTTAAGGATCGAGACACAACTCAGTGGTACGGTGAGTGGCATAGCTCAGTGGTAAATAACGGATTGTGACTGAGTGGAAAAGAGTGGGACGTAGCTCAGAGGTAAAGTGTGGGACGTAGGACAATGGTAAGGAACGGGTTTTGACTCACTGGCATATATAGTGGCTCAGTAGTTAGATGCAGTAGTGTAGTTCAGTGCTAAGTAGTGGGTTTTTGCTCAGTGGTAAAGACTTGGACGTAACTGAAGTAAAAAGGGGGTCGTCACTCAACCGTAAGGAGCGGTTTGTAACACAGAGGTAAGGCACGTGGCATAGCTCAGCTATAAGGACCGTAACATAGCACAAAGGTAAGATATGTGCATAGCTCAGCGGTGGGAACGGGTTATAGCTCAGTGGTGGGAACGGGTTATAGCTCAGTGGTGGGAACGGGTTATAGCTCAGTGGTAAGGAGCTGTATGCAGATCAGTTGTTAGGTGCGCAACTCCAGACCACTGATACTCGATGAGCGGGTGCATTTCAGGACTTGTACAGGAAATTCCCAGACAGACCCATTTGTATTGTTCATGAATCTTATGTTTGTTGAAACCCACTTGTCCTCTACAAACATGAGTTTTCAACCGAACTTTGTTTAATAACTTGCCAAAGGTCGGTTTACGGTGGATATTCCTGTTTTCCTGCTATCGTATGTGTGAAAGAACTCAGAGTTTTTTTTCGGTTTGTAGCAATGTTTGAGTGGAGTCATCAACGGAATTAACGTAGGCTCTTATAGTTTATCTCAGCATTTTTGAGTGTTATTCTAAGCCATCCCTTCACGCCAGTATAATAAAACTGCTGTTCTTATCAAAACGTTTATATACCCCTGTCCCAATCTGACGATTGGGACAGTTGCCTGAAGTCATTTAGTGATGAGACGTCTCACTCAAGTGATAGGCTAGATAATGCGATTGTACCGTCTACACAAACGATTGCAATACCACCAAAGCAATTTACGAGATTGACAGCGAAGTAGAAACTGGACTACTGGACTAAAAGATTACCTTGGAAAAAAAATCAGCAATGAGATGTTACTAGACAAAAGACATATGGCAGTCGCCAATCATAATTTACATCTTAAAAAGAGAATAGAAATTTTGGATCTATATTTCTATATAGTGTTATAATGAGCATGCGCAGAGAAGACTGTTTAGATCACGTAAAAACACTGTAGGCTACAACCTCCTCATTATGTCCTCCGAACAAGCCAAGGCATACAATAAAAGGTAAGGTTGTCAAGTTTCTTAAGCCTTGTGACTCATGTCATTGTGATGAATCGACGTTACTAGGAATGGTATTGATGTTACTGTCAAAAGCATGTACAGGTAATGTACATCCTCCCGTAAAACTGTAACAATCAGCAAAGTGCTTTTGATTTCGAACATAAGGAATTGTGAGGATTCCAAAAGTGTGCATATGATGTTTTTGGGAACAAGAAAAAGCTGGTTCAGCAGCGGCTTTAAGTCAGAAAATTTCCTAGATACATGTCGCTGTGCAGTGGTTTCTCACAGGGCTGGGCCCGATTTCTTCCATCCATATATCTAGTGATTTATTGGTGCAATGTTCATGAGTACGGCGTCCAAAACTAAGTAGAAAAATAGATAGATAAATGGATTTTGTGCTGTCCGAATGGAATATATATATTTATTCTCGTGTATTTCAAAGAGTGTACCAACTCTGTTTGCTCTGAGGTGGTTATTTCTACTTTTAAAACGTTTAACACCCTTTTGATGTATGCCAAGGAGAAAAAAATGTTCTGAATTGTTAGCTTATACAATTTGATGACATGGTTGTGGATGGCGGTGGAAATATTGTATGTTACAACCTGTCATCCATATATCAAAGCTGTTCTAACACTAAAGCAAAGTACCGTCGAAGACAACAATAATATGTGCCACCCTGATATCGTTTTCCTGTTAACCACGAACTGGCAGCAGATCCTTCCCCTGAATTCAGACAGAATTCACCTCACAATTCTCAGCCGATAGCGTGATTACCTCAAGTCTAATCGATCTTGGCCATTGGTTTCAGTCGTAAAGATTTGAAGGTTCTTGTCTTCCAAATAAAATGTTTATCAGCATTAACCGGAAGTAGAACAGTTTTCCGCGAAGGGCATCCCAGATCCATGGATATCTAACTCAGCAAATGTCCGACGGCTAGATCAATGACAACGACCTTACAGTCAGCAAACCGAATTCTGACACGTTCATCTCACTTTAAAATAATATGTATCACTTTGCAAAGAAACTCTGAATATATAACAGACTCAGTAGGACATACGGTGGACGAATAATTGCTTTTGGTTTATTCATGAGTCTCATTAAAGTGCAAATGATAAGCATTCAGGAAACCATAAAGCA
Organism: Liolophura sinensis; assembly: GCF_032854445.1. Taxonomy (NCBI): domain Eukaryota; kingdom Metazoa; phylum Mollusca; class Polyplacophora; order Chitonida; family Chitonidae; genus Liolophura; species Liolophura sinensis. The sequence continues at coordinate 41,075,360 of NC_088300.1, read as the reverse complement.
TCAGAGATCATCAATAGTACCTGACAACCCCAGATATATCGTGGTGGTAACCATTATACTTAGGACAGACCCTAGCGATGATTTAAGACAAAAAATTGTCTGGGGATTGCATGAACATCATTTACCTAGCTCTGGCAAGCCAATAAAGGCCATCTGGGCCAGAGAAGTTGTTTTGAAGTACTTGATACTATACCTACATTTATGTTGATGTACTTTTTTCCTTACACAAATTACACATAATATGGACAGAAAAAATCATACAGTTTTATGTACGTGATGCCCTTCAAGTAAAGAGCTTCCCTCGCCCATAAAACTGATCGTATGAGTTGATTAATATTTAGTGTTGTATTAGCAATAACCAAGTAAGTAAATTCCGACGAAGAGCGGGAAACGATAGTGGATAGGTATCAGCAAAACAATGCTGCACAAAACCAAGTGGTTTGGGCAGTGTCCTTAATTGGAGTGAAGCAAAAGTGGGGATGCTTTCCTGGTGTCACATACAGAAACTCTGTTCAGCAATACAGCTGGTAGGCGGAACCTCGCCCTCCATCCTTCCTTCATTTCGTCAGTCGTTTACAGATAATGGCAAAAACGACACTTATACAAAAGCCATTGCCGTGACACTGAGTTTTAACGGATGTTTACTTCTCGGAAAGTTAGGGATATGATCTTCGAGGCTGACCTAATTTAGGTGAATTGGAGCGCAAAACACACGGGAAACTCAAGGTCCATACCTAAATCATAAATCACGGTTCTAACAGTCTCACACGCAGGCAGATTTGCCTCAGTATTTATCCGCTACTTTCCGCTGTTGACATGCAAACTGGTGATAAAATGAGTTCCTAAACGTTCTGATGTTCAACGGAAAAAACAAAAGACGCAGAGAATTCAAAATGTCAGTGCAGCAGACTTCGCTTATTTCTGTCAGTATTAGTATTTTATTTCTTACATTGTCCTCATCGTCAGATATCGTTGTCTTCATCGTCAGGTATCGGTGTGCTCATGTCAGTCTGCAGTTAACCCCGTATAGCTAACTGACGTAGAATAACGTTGTTTGGATGTATGATGTTTTGAGACATTATCAACGAGACTGGTTATCAAGACTAAACTCGGACGTGATGGACATAGCAAACCCCCTCCTACCCCCTTCCCTCCCCCGAATTATTGGAAAGAAAGCTGGGCATGCATTTGTGGATTCCCTAGTTGATATTTTAACGTTTAAACACAAAGACCAATCGATTTAAGAAACAATTTATGAAACAAATTAATATTAATCTCAATTATATTTATACTTCACGAAGTAATGGATATTTAGTAGATCAGAGTGTAGGCGGCTTATAGTCATCATTGCCCCAAATTCCCTGCCAAGTACCGGGCTTGAACTCAAATCTAGCGTGCCACAGAATACAAGCGTGAATGACGTCTGGAGTTGCAGGATGTTACGTATCTGGAATTCCATCTGGAAAGGAAAATAAAAACAGAAAGAAATTTAGCTTTAGGATTTTGATTTCACAGTAAAACTGTTCCGATGCCATTTTAAGGCTTAATACCGCTTTCGGGTCTGGGGTGCAACTCGAACATTCACGTTGGAACATAAATACAGTGATACATATCCAAAGATTTGTACAGGTTGAATGGACAAATATATAAATATTTTATCACTAAATACTCAAAATATACTAGAATATAGCAACCTTAAGGTTATAAGGGAATACATCTTACGACGAGGGGAATCTTCATAGTCAAAGGAAAAACCTGAATTTATGAGTGAAATGTCTGTGATTGACCGACCGATTGACAGTTTTTCTCCCAAACTGATGGTTGTACCCTAGATCATAGGGGATCTAAGGCAACTATATTTGTGTTGATAACACAACCAGGCCAACAGAACTTGTCAAATGGGATGGGTGTAAATCTGATATGTATCGATGGTGAACAGACGAGCAGGCAATATACCAGACAAAACCTCCCATTTCAATCTCACGATCAAACCTCTTGATACCAGAACAATTTCGGTTTCTGCCTTTAGTTTCAAAATAATTGGAGAATAGATATCAGTTAGCAAGAAGAATCATCCCAGTGTTGGAAAAAATTTATCTTTAAATCAATGTCAATTCCACACATTAATTGGACAGTTAGATGGGCTAAAACAACGCTGTATACTGTTGCCTGTTGGGATTTCAAGGCAGTGCAAGGCATAAAATACATACATATAGGCGGAATAAATTTAGTGCCTTTTTCTGGACGACGTGTATGCTGAGTTCTCATTCAGTTTGAAATTATTCCATTAAAACATATTCAGAAAATAAATAAATTTTATATCTAAGTTGCACTGTGTTGTGCTTAATTAATCTCAAAATGAACCATGTAATGGAGACAGGCGTATCTAGTTAAATGACCATATATTTTACATCATGGCTGTATTTAGGGCTTAGTTGAAACCAATACCAATAAATGGTGTTCCAAATAAATCTACACCGCTTTTTCAATCTTCACCATCCTTTATGAAAAACTTTTGTCAACACCCTTGGAAAAAACAGCTGTTCAAACAGTGACCTGTCCAATGACTTCTTAATTAAATGTAGTTTGGCTAAAATAATATTTTGCTTTCATTATCATGTAGATTGAAAATGACATTCACAAATAAATATCCAAATATTATAAATTTCGAACATTTTGTGAGGAGACAAGGCAAGGAATGGTGATGTTGTCAGAACCATCATTTAGTCTTTCGTTCGTTTGTTCATTCATTTAATCACAAAGTCATTCAGGCTGTAGGCGTTGATAAGTGAGAAATGGAAATGTTCGTAAATATTTGAATGCTAAATATGGGTTCTGTAGTTATTTCTGCTTTAGGAAGTGAGAAAAGAATAAAGCTTCCGTTGTTGGTATGGACCTCGGGATATTGGTACTATTGGTACAAGAACTGGTTCGGTAACATGATAAATCTAGCTCATCTTGGGCTGGTTTTATACATTTCCTTAAGCCAGCAAATCAACATTAGTAGCGTATGGTCAAGTACGGTATTACCAGCACTATGCCAATAAAAACAAGAGTGTAATAAGCTTCCTGTGCACTACCCCCCCCCCCCCACCCCCTATTCAAGTCAATTCACTGGAGACAGGGAATAAATGTAGCTGAGCGTTACCAAGCATTACGTAGTAACTTAGCTTCCGTAGTACACATCTACAATTAGGTTAGTGGAGGACAGACTGCTACCTCCCATAGAGATAACCTTACAATCACTGGACAAGATAATCGACATGTAAAGCTGCTTTCCCCTGTCAGCAATGGGGTTTGATGACTAATGAGTACTCACTGGGGCTGGTGATTGTATTTTGACCTCACTGAGATCGCAGACATCATTAGACCGCATCAGTGTTATCTTCCGTTTTCAATCAGGTCACTACTCGAGGAAACTCTGATTACACGCGCTAGAAAGGTACAACCAATAACTCACAACGTGTGACAAGAAATGAAAGAATTTTTTGTGCAAAATACTATACTTCAGAAGACCTTTAAATAAAATGTTAATATTTTCGACAACACTTCAAAGCCTTAAGGAGAAATTGCTAAAACCTGATACATTTTTTGTGTAAAAGCTATTTACCAGTCATGTGGGCTTTCTAGCTCAGAGATTAGAGAACAAAATTTCTTAACTGCCTACGTTTATTCACTGGTGCTGACTTTTAAAGTGAAACAGAATCCTTCATCTGACAAACCACAACAAAACCCCCAGAAATTTATCAGTGTTGTAAACATATTTATGATCAAACCATCCAGAATTTTTCTTCGTTTGTCTGTAAATATGAGCTCGCAGTCATTCATTCAAGTCCACTTGTGAGCAGTCATTTACCTCAAGTCCACTCGAGAGGAGTCATGTTTACTGTCATCCATTGTGAAGGATTTTACTGGGTTTTCACGCATTCGACATTCGTCGTTTGTTCTCCACTTTATGTACGTAGCTCTTTGTGAGCTTGTGTTCCCCCATTTCCTATTTTTAAAGACGTTGTTTTGTGTTTGGTTGTATTATTTGTCTGTTTTGTTCAAATATATGTATTGAACTTTTTCAAACGTCTTTGTGTTTCTTTGTTTGATCTTGGGTAAGGCCTATTGGTATTCTGAGAGTTAAACAAGCCAGTTGTTTCTCATCTCACCGAATTCAACACGACGAATGTAAAGACCCTAGCCCCGCTGTCAATCCGTTCTCAGTGTGGTCTGGTTGACAGTAGCGTCCGTGATGCCGAGCTGTCGATGTATGTTTTCTCGGAAATATACACAAATTCACTATCAGGGTAAACTGGAATGAAATGTATCTAATGGCACAAAAAGACAATGGGCGATACAAGCTCCAAAATAACATTTCCAAAAATAGCAAGTGGAGAAACACAATTTAACAAAGTGCTCTGTACATAAAATGGACTACAAATGACGGATGTGGAATGGCGTGAAAGTCGATATCTCCAAACCCAGCAAAATCATTCACAGTGATTGACAGTAAATATGACTGCTCTCAAACAGACTTGAGTAAATGACTGCTTTTAAGTGGACTGGAATAAATGACTGCTCTTACATGACTGTGAGCTTCACAACTCGGTCGCTCATATTCACAGACTAACGTAAAAGAAAATCCTGGATGGTTTGATCGTTAACATGTTTACAACACCAATGCAGTTTCCAGAATGTACACTCCATGTACAATGACCCTAACCTCATAAACACCGGGGCCTCGAGAACGTTGGACTGAATCAGAGTGCAGGCTATAACGTACACAAATGGGAAAATGTAGGTCAGACAATAACTGCCCAAGAAGAAATCAAAAAACAATATATAATACAATGTTTAAAGGTCGGGTTCGTAGCACTTCCCCTAAATTGAAAGACACAAGTACGGTGATCTTTACTATCACTAAATATGACACATACATATACAATAATGACAAAATAATGTTATAAGGGATATATGTACATAGCACTTCATCGAAATTGCTCAACACACCTGAGTTATCCAATAAGGCTCTGAACAAAGTTGAACGCTGCCTGGCTCTTTGAGCTCAGTTCGTTTAGCAGACAACACACCACTCTCCTCTTCATGACTTACTACAGTACTGGCGACAGCTACAGACTTGCATCACGGGAATTGTACTTCTTGAACATATTTATGTGACACTCTTTCAGTTTCCCTATGATCAGGTGTGCTAATAATGTAGTTAAAATCGTTAATTTTAGTCACCACCTGATATGGTCCACTAAACTTGGCCTTAAGCCGTTCCTGAGGTAGGGGCAACAAGACTAGAGCCTTATCCCCAAGAGAAAAACTTCTTGGCTCAGCATTTTTGTCGTCGTATAGTTTCATTTTATCCTGAGGTCTTCATATTAGCAGGATTTATTTCCCAGGCTTTATATAACCTGCCCCGAAACTGGGATATTCTACTAAGTTTCCTTCTGTTTCTTGAGCCAAGATGCGTTCCTTCATCACAGCTAAAGGACCTCTAACCTCCTGACCATACACCAACTCAAATGGTCTAAACCCAGTGAGCTCATTAGGAGTACCCCTAGCGGCAAACAAAACAAATTGAATCCCTTTGTTCCAGTCTGAAGTATATTCTATACAACATGCTCGTAGAGCTCTCTTCCTGGTTTGGCGGAATCTTTCCAAAGGCCATTGGGATTGAGGATGACAAGCTGTGGATTTAAGCTGCTTAATCTCTAACTGATAAATAACTTCTTGAAATAAGCCTGACATAAAATTTGACCGCTGATCAGATTGTATTTACTTACGTAAACCATACCTGGTGAACAACTGTAATAAACTATTAAGTGTCTGAGGAGTAGATATCTGTTTCAGTGGGAGAGCTTCACGAAATCCAGTAGCTGTATCCATAATAGGCAAAAGATCCTTGTATCCTGACTTAGTTCTAGGTAATGGACCAACACGATCAACGAGTACCTTGCTAAAAGGTTCACCAAAAGCAGGAATGGGAATCAACAGTGCAAGTCTTACATTATACTGGGATTTTCTTACCAGCTGACAAGTGTGACATGTCTTACAGAAATTAACCACATCCTTGTAAATCTTAGGCCAGTAAATATGGCGGGTGATTTTACTTTCTGTCTTTCTAATGCCTAAATGTCCGCCTATTGGAATCTCACTGAGCCATCCTAAGTACAACTTAATTAAAAATTGACCATTAATCGTTAGCTGATACATAAGGGGGTCTATACTTTCTTCTCAACAGCTCAATCTCCATTTAAAAACCAACAGGTGCCTCAGCTATTTCCTTCACAGGTAAAGCAGACTTACTTAATTCCTTTCTTTCGGGATCTGGCTGTTGTTGTTTAACCAGATCAGATCGAGAGAACACAGGTATGTCTAACTCCTGACCATCCTCTACAACATCAATATCATTAAAGAAAGTTTGAACCAAATTAGTATTACCCACTGAATCCCCAGTGGTAATAGAAGAATTACCTTCTTTCTCCATGGCTCTTTTCTGTGATCTGGTAACCACACAACAGGAAAATATACCTGGAAACTCCTCCTGTAGGTCTTCTGTATTTCCGTCCAAAACCGGAACACTACAGACATGAGGCTACACCTTACCTTTTAGGCCACTCCAAGCTGACACCCACTTTCTTAAAGAAGAGAAAAAAAACCTTTCTACATCCTTATTAATAAATTTGGTGTTAATCGAATGTTCCGAGCCAAATGAAATCCTGGATGCTTATGAACAACAGCTTCATTATCACTGCTTTATCCTGTAGTTCTTTTAGTTTGAATATTCTTGAATACGGAGTAAAACAACAATCAAATAAATAAATAAATAAATAAATCCTTAAGTGTGAACTCTAACTGTTTTTCTCTCTCTCTTTCTTTTCTAATTTCAACTTCTCTAACTCAAACTCTCTTTCTTCTCTTTCTCTTTCCCTTTCTTTTTCTTCTCTTTCTCTTTCTTTTTTTCTTCCTTCGTCTTCTAACCTAAATCTCTCCACCTCTAACTGAAGCTTAATCAACTCAATATCGCTACTATGGCCCGTAATATGCAAAGTATTACCTAAGTTCAAGTGTTTGGCTAATAGCATCCACCATTTCACTTTTTCTATATAGTGTACAAAGAATCTATATAAATAGTTGTACAAAATGTGAATCTTTGAAATAGGAACTAAAACATCTCTAAACACCGCTAACACCGCTGACAATAAACGTGCTACAATCTAGAACAAGCGGGATATATGCCCGGATAAGTTCCCAATATGTAACGGTACCACTATCGGAGAGTAAAGATGAGAAACAACTAACTCGTTAAATTCTCAGATCAGCGATAGGCCTTACACAAGATCAAACAAAGAAACACGAAGACGCTTGAATATGTTCAATACATATATTTGAACAAAACAGTCAAATAATACAGCTGATAATAATATACAAAACAATACAAATAAAATAAATAAAATCTATATATTATCTTACAGCATCCAAATCCGGATGGAATAGATAAAAGAGCGGTGGAAATCGGTCCTGCAACAAGGAGGCACATTACATACATACACCCAACGGATTCCTTCGTCATCATATGACTGAAAAATTATTGAGTACGACGCTAAACTCAAGCTCTCACTCACTCACTCAGTCTACGGATGACAGTCCAATAAGCAGTCTCAGGGCGGTCGGGTTGGCGGTAGCGTCCGTGATGGCAAGCGGCGACACACAAGCTCAAAAAAAAAAAATTCAAGCGTCTTTGTATTTCTTTCTTTGATCTTATGTAAGGCCTATCATCGCTGGCATGAGAGACGTGGCAGGAGACGTGGACTAGCTCGTCATGGAGGACGTGAATGAACAACCGCAGGAGACGTGGAATAGTCAGCATTTGGAAGGACGTGAATGAACAACGGCGGGAGACGTGGACTAGCTCGTCATGAAGGAGGATGTGAATGAACAACGGCAGGAGACGTGGACTAGCTCGTCATGGAGGAGGATGTGAATGAACAACGGCAGGGAAGGTGGACTAGCTCGCCATGAAGGAGAACGTGAATGAACAACGGCAGGAGACGTGGACTAGCTCGTCATGGAGGAGGATGTGAATTAACAAGGGCAGGAGACGTGTACTAGCTCGTCATGGAGGAGGATGTGAATGAACAACGGCAGGGAAGGTGGACTAGCTCGTCATGAAGGAGAACGTGAATGAACAACGGCAGGAGAGATGGACTAGCTCATCATGGAGTAAGATGTGAATGAACAGCGGCAGGAGACGTGGACTAGCTTGTCATGTAGGAGGATGTGGATGAACAATGGCCAGAGAGGTGGACTAGCTCGTCATGGAGTAAGATGTGAATGAACAACGGCAGGAGACGTGGACTAGTTCATGACAGGTGATGACGTCGATGAACAATGACAAGAGAAGTTGACTAAACTCGTCAAGGTTGAGGATGTGTATGTACTACGACAGGAGACGTCATGGTGGAGGATGTGAATGTAGCGCTGCTTGTAGCAGAAGCCGACAAATTACAGCTGATTTACGTCCTTTAGCCTTTGATCTCTGGTATTCACCTTCTAAACTAGGACGAACTGGTCATTGTATTCTCTCTCCCCATTCTATTTGTCTTCATTTGAACGAAATGCAATATTCATAGAGCTGTTATTTTTCAGAACTTAAAGACAATTTAGCGACTCCAATTCCTTGTTCAGTCAAGATCTATTGTTTAATGAGAATTATGTAAACGACGATTATGTTAAGTTATTAAATCCGCAGCTCATGGTAACTTTTACAAGTTCTCGATGTTGATGAATTCTGCAATGTCCCGAACAGATTTTCACACCGTTGTGACTGCAATTCAATAAACATGGAACAGTAAAGGAGACATTCGAAATATAATAATAAGAACAAAAAACAACAAAAATTATATGGACCAAAATATTTGTCTTCTATTTTCTAAGAGTAGTACAAGGTAACTATTCAAAATCATTAATTTTACAATATGGAAACGAAATCAAATGGTGAAGATAACCTCGTTTTTTACCCTCACCATATTTTGCCAGCTCATTTTATTGCTCTATCTGCCTTCTGCTCCATCTGCTCTATCTGCTTTATCTGACAAATCCCTCTTCGCCTTCATCCTTGGTTCACTAAAGCATCGGTCTCTCTCTCGATGTCCTTGTGGTCAGCGCCTACTGGCTTAACTGTATGTTTCCACAATGTATGTTTTGTTTCTCTGAGGATAAACCCATCGAATCCGCACAAAACTACCCTCATGTCCTCAGATGATATCTACACTAAGGATTTCTGCGAAAACGTCTGGTTTTCTTAAAAATGCATAATACCCCGAGACGTGAAATAATCCCTGGGTAAAGCCCTCACCTCTTCATCCATTACAGGACGATGTGGGTACAGAGGCAAATTGATACCACAAGTAACGGTCCTGCATTTACGTCTGTGATATACGAGTGTTATAAAACTCCCGTTCACAGTATTGTACTAGAATCTTCACAGCGATACTTACGCGATAGTGAAAGTGAGAGTACATTTTTATTGGCATGTTGTAGTCGTGGATGAACGACCGAGACATCTGAACATTGATTCAATTCTACTTCAGTGAAATGCGTATGAAAAGGGAAGTAAGTGTCTCTCCATTTTAATTTTAATTTTTTTACTTCAATCTTTTACCAAACCTGATACCAACTTACCATTTCAGTTTAAATACTTCAACTGACGAATCGAACAACCATAAAGAAAAGAAAACGGTATTTCCTTCGTGATATTAGTTTTAGGTCATTAAAACAGCATTTTGAATAGTTCTAAAAATGTCACGCCTGATAAATTCCATTTAACCTCACTTCATTTTTTTTATCTAATTCCACTTGATCCATGGTACTGGCGACATGTAGTTTGCTATTATTTAAACATTCATATAAGCAGTTAGAATATTTATTTATTTATTTATTTGATGAGTGTTTTACGCCGTACTCAAGAATATTTCATTTATACGACGGCGGCCAGCATGATAGGAGGAAACCGGGAGGAGCCCGGGGGAAACCCACGACAATCCGGAGGTTGCTGACAGACTTTCCCACGTACGGCCGGGGAGGAAGCCAGCCGAGCCGGACTTGAACTCACAGTGACTGCACTGGTGAGAGACTCCTGGGTCGTTACGCTGCATTAGTGAGGCCCCGACAGTTAGAATAAAACCACAACTGAGATGAATTGACAAGAGGCTGTACTTCACCAGTTACTTGTGACCATTTACCAGATATCACACTATCGTCAATGTTCTGATTTTTTTTATTTATGCTATACGTCTTTGATTATGATATACATTCTGTCTCCTCACTGGGCGAAGTTCGAATCTAAAACAATTTATCTTAGTTAGAGTTTTATTCGTCATGAAAATTTTTGGACAGTCCAGTTTTTGCAGTAAGCTTGAAGCTCTCTACTTTAATACTAACGCCTTTCCAAAAAAAATTTCTTGGGATCATTTTTCTGTTGTTTTTTTTTTTGTCAAGCGACTTTACGGTATGGGTTAAAGTTTTCTGTTGTCTTTACTGAAATCAGATTTTTCTGTTCAACATTGTGGAAATGTGATAAACATTTCTTCTGAACTGAGTGACACAAGTGTAAAAAGTCAAAGAAATTTGAATGAAGGCAAAATTGAATAAAGGTTCCTCGCTTTAATCCCGTTTCTGGCATTCCTTGGCCTGATTGAGACTAAAGATACAGGACTGGGGTCAGGGACATCGGCAATCTTACCGAAGGCAGAATACAGCAAACCTTGTGAGTATCCACCAGCCATCAAACTCCACTGCTGCCAGGGGAAACCCGTATTACAAGACGATAAACTTGTCTAATGATTTTTCAGGCTGAAGCGCGGGTGAAGTGTAAAGGTTATCTCAATGTGTGGCAATGAAACGTCTGTCCTCCACCGATCTGATCTTGTTTTGTGCCATGGAGTTGTTTTAATTGTGATGTTTCTTGATGCTGAACTACATTTATTATCTCTCACCACCATTACCGACTCAGCTGCTACAGGGCACTGGGATTAGAGCACAGACAGTTTGCTACACTCTGATCCGTATTAGCATGGTGTTGATATTAAGTACTATACCCGACAGAATACCACAATTCTTGATTCGCTGGATGCTTTTGGTTGTTTTTTATTTGACAACAAGCATTAATAGCACCACAGAGCTCTGTTCACATGGCACGTTATGGATAAAAGTTGCAATCTCCTAAGGCACATACAAACACGGGAAACTTTAATCTTTTCTCGCTTCTTGAAGTATAAACAGCAATAATTACAGTGGAAACGTTTGTCGTCTTTCTCCGTCCTCGGCAAATTAATTATCAATAACTGGGATAAAAGGGATGAAAGCTTATTTCACACTAATGATCATTAGCTTAGCCTTTCACGACTGATGATTTGCTTAATTGTCCTCGCATCAGGAAGGCAGTCACCAGAGATGCTTGGATGACTGGATTTGAGAATACAAATCTATGTATTCATTTCCTGAGGCAGAAAAAAGCAACTTTTATTTTTTTTCAGTATTATTGTGATTTCACCGTGTAAATCACAACAATATTTATCTTCAAAATATCTGTGAACACGTGAACTGTATTAATAAATGGATGGGCCATCCATTCAGCATTTAGAGTATGGCTAAATGCATATTTTAGACAATGTCTAAAATGACAATGACCAGTGACGTCTAATAATAATCTAATAATTAAGCTATGGTGTTTTAGGGTTTCATAAGTTGCTTCTTTGTTTGCATTTACATGAATAGTTAGAATAAACCCTAAATGATGTAAACAACCAAGAACCCGTAATTCACAGGTTACGTGTGTCCATTACACTGTCGTCGCTGTTCTGGTTTAGTCGCTACGCTGAGGTCCTTTATATTTTCATCTCTTATAAATCGCTTTGCAAGCGAATATACCACAATGCTTTATAAATGAAAATCGAACCAATAAATAAATCATATATTTCATGTGCTGCTCACTACTAAAATTACAGTACAGAACACTAGTCAGTAATATATACGAGCTCAGTCCGAGTCACATTGAAGAGGAGGGGTTGATGTTATGTTTAATGTTGGGCCAATTACGTGAACAAAATCACAGGGCGAACATCAAGGAAAGCACATCATGTGTAAATCTGTTTTCCCAGAACTGTTCGCTTTATTGACATGAACTTTCGGTGATGAACTACTATCTGGACGCTGACTGGTTGATCTTTCAAATCTTCTTACTGGTCAGTTTGGGCGTGGGTGAGATCGGTGCCATGTCTGCACTAATAGATTTGAGCAAGGCTGGACATTTCCCAGTATTAATCCACTCCAGCCGGAAGAAAAACTCCAACCAGCTAGCTCTTTTGCGTATACCACTGTTACACAAAGTGATTCGAGAGCGCCGTGGCTTGTAACAGTGATCACTACATTTTGGAGCTTGTAACCCTGATCACCACATTTTTGAATCTTGTAACCGTGATCACCACATTTTAAACTTTGTAACCGCGATCGCAACATTTTGGGGCCTGAAACTGTGATCACCACTTGTTGGAGCTTGTAACCGTGATCAAAATGGATATCTTGGAGCCAATAGGCCTTACCGTCATAAACACATTTTGGAGCTTGTAAGTCTTTGTAACTTGGTTATGATCACCACATTTTGGAGTTTGTCACCGTGATAACCATATTTTGGATATTGTAACCGTGATCACCGCATTTTGCAGCTTGTAAACGTAATTACAACATTTTTGAGAATGTAACTGTGATCGCTACATGTTTGAGCGTGTATCGGTGATCACTACATTTTACAGTGTGTAACCGCGATCACTACATTTTGTTTTTTTCCGTTATCACTGCATTTTGGAGATTATAACCGTAGCCAGCACATTTGGAAGCTTGTAACCGTTGTCTGCAAACACCATTGCAAAATAAGAATAAGGAACCTTTCGTGTACACAACTTCTGGTAAATATGATATAGCCTGTTGACATGTTCGCGCAAACAATATTATATCGTCCATTTTTTCAACAGGTAAGCCTAACGATTGCTAACAATTCTGTCATACAAATATTTCACCTAAATGGAAAACGTGAAATTATATCACCATAGAGGAACAGGATAAATTCTTAAATATTTTTATGCTTTCCTATTTGAGCGGTTTCAATAAGACGAAACATAGTCTGAAATATGCACATCTTAGTATAAGACCACAATGGATTGGAGTTCACGACTGCCTGTTATACACTGAATACAGTTTGGCACTATAAAACGAACACGGAACACAGGGCTGTTGAACTATGTTATGGTCTCGGTGGAGTTTTGTACTATTGTGACTTGTGGTCCAATAAAGATAAGTTATCCTCTAAGCTGTAAAAGAAGGAAATAGCCTTACGGTTTATAGAACCGCATATGGCTCCGGGAGATGTAGACATCCACAGCCTTCATTGGTCAGTGTAAAACATATTTCAGAATCCATTCAAAATAGGCATTAATGCTCTGTAGAATTCTAATCATACAAATCTGTGTGTTTTCCAAACTGTGAAATCAGAAAGCAAGTTTAGTGATTTTACAGCCTCGCAGAGTCTGTTTCCATGCTGCCACATATAATATAAACAATATTGTAACGTGCTGAGCTTTGGTCCGTCAATTGGTAACATAGAAGACCTTAACAAGCTCCATCTACACAATGCTCGTCACCAAGATATAACCCGCCAGCCCTATGCGAGAGTCAGAAGGCCGATGCCTAGATAACAACAACAACACTGAAATAAAATGAACATGTAAAGATTATATCGTCAGTGATCGTACACGTTCACCGAGCGTTGTTGTGACAAAAATACTACCAAATTAAATATTTGAGCTTTGTTGGTTTCTGAAAAGTGTCGCTACTGATAGTTATTGCACACCTTAAATCGGAATCCGTCTTAATATGTCATTATGAATCTGTCCATAATATGGACACCGAAGTAAAAAATGATCGATAGTTTCTAAAAGATTGCAGTGGTTACAAAACGCAGTTGGATGTTTTCCAGCTCTATAGAGATAAAAGTTCAAGGGAACGTGACCCGACTGCAATCTCATCAAAAACACTTGTTGTCACCTCCCCTTAACTGACACCCAAGCATTCCTTACTGTAGGAAACAAACTGTAGTAAAATCTACCTTTGGCACTATTTTCCCATTCCTGCTGCCACAGTTCATAAAATTGTTTTCGATAAACACTAAACATTTCCGAGACAGACATATCTACACGGATATCTACACCACTTTTCTTATACGCTGCTTTCGCCAACCGATCCGCCTCTCGTTCCTTCAATATGACTGTGGCCTGGAATCCACTCAAGGCACACCTAAATATTCTGATAGAAAAGATAAGTAAAACAGTGTAGTACAACATTGTTAGCATTTCTCCCAGCATGGTTGATCACAGCAAATAGCTTAGAGAGTCAATAAATATTACACATTTTAAGGGACGAAATTCTTCTACAAATTTTAACGCCACAAGTATAGCAACCAATTCGGAGGTGAAGACAGTGACATGATCAGATAAAGGGTAAGATTTTTCATACTTGATTTCAGGGACACAGAAGGCCACGGATGTTCTTCCAGATTCTGGACATTTCTGTCTAAATGTGGAGATAATCATACCAGTTTGATCGAATATGATCTTTAGCACACAATTCTGTGTTTTTGATAGGGCCAGATTTCCTTACTTTCGAATGGAGCTCTGTAGATATAAAAGGAATCCTCAGCTTCCATGAAGGGAATGGAAATCTTACGTCCTTTTGGAGAATTGAATAATCAAGCTGCAATTCATCTCGGGTGGATTGAGAGCGAACACTAAATATTTCTTGGTCTTTGAGTTTCAATACTTCTAATAGTTCAGAATGCCAAGTCACAGTTAAAACATCAGAGGTAGGATTATTATGACTTGTTAACAGAGACAAATAATACTTAAAACTTGTCATTTTCCGTCTAATCCATAATGGGAGTTCACCTGTTGTGACCTGCAGTACCTGTAATGGGATAGTCCTCATGGACCCAGTACATTACGTAAAGCCTGTCCCTGTATAGAGTCAAGCCTCAACTTCAGTGTACGAGAGGCAGAGTTGTACACCTCCACTCCATAATCCAACCTAGATCTAATCAAACATTTGCAAAGTTTACCCAATGCATTTCTATCCGCCCCCAAGAAGTGCCAGATACACTTTTCGTCAGATTAATTGCTGACTGGCATTTGGCCAACACTGCATCAATATGATTCTTCCACGTAAGCTTAGCGTCAAAAACATACCCAGAAATTTAAGACACTGGGTGTATTTAATATTGTAATCTGCCCCTTAAATGATATATCACATGTGATTTTCCTTTTAGTAAATAACAGGGCCTCTGACTTAGAAGAGGAAAATTTAAAACCTCATAGCTTCCCCCACTGAAAAATATTTGATAGCGTGATATTAATGACTTTAACTACATGTTTCAGATTTCTGTTTGCAAACCAGACGGCCTTATCATCTGCAAATAAGGACTTGTTGACAATGGATGGTACGGGCTCAGGAAGGTCATTTATCATAACATTAAACAGTGTAGGTGATATAACGCTGCCTTGGGGTGTTCCGTTTGTGATAGTGTCTTTTTTGGGTAGACAAGAACCAACTCTTATTCGGATAACTCTGTCCGATAAGAATCTTTTGATCCACCCAAACATACGTCCACCAATACCAATTTTACTCAGTTTAAACAACAATCCTTTCCTCCAAACCATGTCGTATGCTTTTTCTACATCTAAGAAAACAGCTACAACGTATTCTTTGTTAGCCATCACACACTTCACTAAATGTTCTAGCTGAACAAAATGGTCTAAGGTTCTCCTACCTTTTCTACCACTCTGAACCGATGATATCATATTTTTACTTTCTAAATACCATAGCAGCCTGTAGTTAACCATCTTCTCCATTATCTTACAAATACAGGGCGTCAGTGCAGTGGGACAGTAAGAAGATGGCTGTGACGCGAACTTACCGGTTTGCACACTGGTACTACTAATGCATGTTTCCATGACAGTGGTCAGGTCATCTTCATCCACACAGAATTAATAAGCATTACAATGAGATTTAAAAAATTATCTGGCATATTTTTCAACATGGTGTACCTAATTCCATCCAGGCCAGGGGACGACTCTTTTGTCTGCCGAAGTGCCCTCTTAAGTTCCTGAAGAGAAAATTCATCATTAATAGGTAATTCATCGAAGCAAACGTTTTGATATATATATGGTCATTTTCTAGCTCAAATTTACTCTTATGTTCAAGAAATCCAGGGTCATAATTCAGGCCTTTTATTTTCTTAACCTGAGTTAATGATGTATCTTCGTTTAGTTTGGAACAATAATTTCGCCAATGGTCTTTTTGTGCTTGTTTATTTATAGGCTGGCCGGCTGCTTTTTCTTCTTATAATCGATTATATCCTCTGTTTTACCAGAACGTAATGCACGACTCTTTGCTCTTTTCCTATCTTTAATAGCATCACTACACTCGGTATTCCAAAACTTACCTTCCGTCCGAGGAATGGTTTCATTAGTTATTGACGTATTATATATATCAAATATTGAATATATCAATATTGTCATTAGCAACTTCCTCCACTGAGACCAACATTTGTTGTGGAATAGCCCCCAATTTTCTGTTTCAATATTCCATTTAAGTTGTTGCCCTATATCACTGAATTTGGTTTTTACCCGAACACCAATGATAACTGGACAGTGGTCACTCCCACAACAGTTGTTCTGATTAACCAACCATGACAGATCAGACGATATGTCAAGTGAGGATAACGTGAGATCTAAAGGGGTTAATTCCCCAGACATTGGATTAAATCGTGTTCCAGTTCCATCATTATGAATAACCAAATCATATTTCTCTATAACATTTTCAACCAGTTTTCCATTTGAATCATTAATTTTCCCACCCCAAACCAAACTGTGTGCATTAAAATCACCACGTATAACAATACTTGCTGAAACAGCTGAAAATATTTACTCAAAATCTACCATACTCAGTTTGTTACATGGGTTATACAAATTCAATAAAGTAACTTTTCTGGACATAGAGAAAATCTCTGTTGCACAGCATTCTAGTCAGTTCTGCTAACAAATTTCATGAATCAAGAATCACCTCAAGCAAAAAGGCCAGAAACTTGTCTAAAGAAAAGCTGACACAGTCAGTCTGTAAAGCGAAGGCCCAAGTCTTCACTGGCAGGGAGCAGCTCATTGGGTGGGAACAGGTGTTGGATCAGGTTTGCCGAGCACGGGATTTCGTTCATTTTCTCCACTGGCTCGAGCCACGGACTGAACATTTCTATTGTGTAACCCGGAGTGTTCTGTAGGCGCACATTCTGCTTGATTTGCATTTTCTAAAGAATTCTCTTGAGTTGTGCAAGGACTGCTTATGGCCTCATGCCCCACAAAATCTCTGTTGCACAGCAATCTATCATGTCACCAGGGTTATGAATAGGAGAGTTTTCTCACTGTTTTGACGTACTGCACTTGCGTCGCCTCTCGCCTTGCCGGGCAAGCCCCATTACTTGTACTGTGTGCCCCCAGACAATTACTATATTTTGGAGTTTCTTTATTTGTACAGTTTTCATACGTATGGTTTTCAACTCAGCGGGGACATTTTGTTTTGTACCGGCAGTGTTTGGAAACATGATCATATAGCTGACATTATAACACCGTATAACAGGTGGAATAAACTGTTTGACATTGAAGGGTTGATAACAGATATGAACCCTGCTAGGCAAAACGGCAGTTGAAACACCAGCAATATAGAAGTTGACGGTTCTTTTTCTTTACCCTTTGTTAGCCTTTTTGCTTCTACAACACTATATTTAACCCCTTTACATTGCCAAGTAGACCTAGGTGGGGAACATACAACATTTACGCCAGGAAGAAGTGTGACAGAACAGAGCTGAATAGCCTGTCGGGGGATTTACATCGAATAAGCAGATCCACTCCTGATAGTTTTTTAACACATTCAACATCGCCGATTTGTTTGTGGCGATCTTTACCTAACTTTATCAAGTTGACTTTCCAAATCGGAGTATGCCCTTGTAATGACTTAACAATAACGTTTAAATTTTCACAGGCCTCTTTTGTTTTTTCTTTTGCAGTGACATATTTTGGATCTATTTTGGATAGATAATGACAGTGCGTTGGTATACTATTTACATATGTACATGCGTCAATTACTGGAATTAATCCTTTTTGTGGTAGCATGTATATAGCTTATTGTATAGGTTAAAATGCTGCCATGGTTATTTAACAGAAAGGGGATAAATAGTAAGCTATTTACAGAGATTTACGTTATCGTTACGTTAGAAATACATAGATCTACATTACAGAATTACAATGAGTTGCCTATACAGAAATTTACACAGAGAGAAAACAACAGTAGAGCTTTTATTTATTGGTTAACAGTTTTGTTCTCTTGCCTCCTCCTCTGTGACGTGGAGACCAAGAGCTCCCGCCACATATACCGGACGCCGTCCAGGAAAAACCAGCGTACTGGAAACCTGTGTCTGTAACAGGTGCGACAAGTATAATTGAGGGGCAAGGATGTCAGGCCTCATCCACTTAGTTGAAGCAAGAGATAGTCCTATTGTTATGATGTCTTTCATGTTTCTGGTCTTCGTTTCCCTGGTGTTAATTTTCTTTGGTTCCATGGGTCTCCTTATTGTTTTTCCTGTCTTCTTCTTTACTTGATTTCCTTTTCTATCTCCAATTTTTATTCGTGGCCTCCCATGCCGGCGCAGACAGCACGTTTCGTAGACCGGTAGAACAGTTCCTGGCCTAGAGTGTTTAGGTGCACTCCGTCGTTGGTTAGAATTTGCCAACCAATTGCCGCTATTTATACCGCTTGGGCAGACTGTGCACCAGCCAATCAAAAATCACAGGAATTCCCCCACCCGCCATGCGCAGTTCATTCCTGCTCGGGACTCCGAGCGAAGCAGGTCACAGCGGGAGAGCTGGGAAATCATTACACTATCATAAATATAACTGTATAGGTGCATGTACCATATATATTTTCATAGCTGTTGAAACGACTGGTCATACTGTAACCCACTTTTAGCGAAAAGAGTAACATAAAATTTAAACATAACCCGCTAACGAACAATCACACCAACGTTTTCTCTTGCCTAATAGTCTTGCTTAGTCACTGTGCCTCGGTATTTTTGGTGAACAAACTGAATACATGCTGGTTTTTACAAACTAGACTTTCGTCAAAATTTGTGATACTCTGCAAGAACTTAAATTTGAAGTCATAGGAAAAAGATAACTGTGATTATTAAAAATGCAAATCCCTCGAATAAGTCATAAAAATAGCGCAGTAAACTGTTAACATTAACAAGTTTGACACTGTGATCGGGTGACCAGAACCGCTGCACACGACAAGTCACAGTCCACTGAGATAACATGCTTATAAGACTTAAAGCATAGATAGTTTAACCAGAACAGCGACGACAGTGTACTGACTGACAAATGGTTTATTATTTATCTGACTGATGTTTTACACCCTACTCAAGAATATTTCACTTATACGACGGCAGCCAGCATTATGGTTTTAGGAAACCGCGAAGATTCAACTATTCTTAGACACAGAATTAACAGCCAATGAACAGCCAGTTAAATAAACAGAGCCTTGAACAAGGTGCTTTCGGCCAGGTCCGCGCTGTACATATATAACAGGGCCTGTTATGCTTATAACATATAACACAAAGGTCCGCAGACTAACAGTATATGAAAACGTTAAATAGTCATATATAACAGTTTCCACGCTGCATCTGGTTTTACTCTCCATGCTGGTGTCTCCTATGCCTTGGAGAAGGCTATCCAATCTCACATACTCGGTGGGGATCGCAAAGCGCACAGGAAATACTATCAAGTTCCAGGGCCAAGGGTGAGAACATCGTTGATGGTCATGTATGAAAAGTGCACCAGTATTTGGCTACATACATGTATGCTTGGTGAGTCAAGCAATGCACAAACCTTCATGTCATGTCATGGCTTGGCCTTACCCGCCAGTGAATCTTTGAATAATGCTATTTAATGCGTGAGGAATAATCTGTTCAACGATTTAATGTAGACATTTAATGCTTCATTTACATTCATCTCAGTGTGCGCGTAATGCAATCGTTTGCAGTGTCAAGGATGTCCGACAAAACAAAGTTGCCAAAGCAATCGCAATGGCTGCGGATGAAATACACAGATTAATTGCAGTTCGCATGGAATATACGCATTTCACATTCTGTACTGAATACCATAGGTGGCAGGTCACAAGTTATACATTATTCACATTACTATCAAGTTGACAGAAAGAGCAAATATATGATGTATTTTATAAATAATTGCTTGCTTGTGGGCGAATTCTGTGTTGAGGAGGCACTGGAACATAGATTATAATCTGATTACATGATCCGTGGCACAATAGGACGGAATATTTGTATGGATGAGCTGATAGGAGGTTCCAACCCTTGATATAGTTCTATTTCTATTTAGTCATTATAAATAATTATATTTTTGCCCAGCTGTTTTCGTAAAACACATCATAATTAATTGTCTTGGATATTTCCTGTCTTTATTCAATGAAATGAGTCTTAGTCAAGTGTTGAAAACTTATATATGTGTGAAAGTTAAATTTAATTTTAAATGAATGGGGTTCGTTTTTTACGACTTATTCCATTCCTGGCCGACCACTTTGTCTTCAGACTCATAATTACGTCCTATTTCAGGTGACCCCCAACCATTTGTTGACCTTGGGATGATGTCAACGCACCAGGGGCAGCGTTGACTTTAGAGTCCCCTAGACAGAAGTCGCAAGCCTAAAGATGAACAAGCCCAATCCATTTCTTTTCTTTTTTAAATCCAGTAACTAAAATGTGTGAATGTTGTCTCAACATAGTCCCTTTAAGTCGATTAAATTCTGTTACAGGTTTTTCGTCAGAATTATACTGGTTGTACAGTTCGAGATTTCTCAAATAAAGGGATTTTGAGCTCAATGAATATTTTTACTTATAACTCACGGAGTCTTTATTTTAATTGTACCATCCTTATTTAACATCTTATAATTATGTTCATCTATTTATCCAAACGCAGTATCTGCCGCTTGGTGTACAGCACAAAGATAATATAGCCGATGTTTGGTCTTGCACAGCAATGTGATATATGTGGTGAGGGAACAGAAGGGCGTGTTTTATGGACCGTGTGTGTTGACACTTCAGCAGAGGTGCAATCCATTAGATCCATGACGAGTGGACGTATTTCACTGTTTATGTATAACCGGAAGCCAGTTATTACTCTGTCGTCCCTGATTTGCTTGCACTTAACTCGTCCCACGTTTGCCTGTATTACATGTGCCATCGTCACAGGCGTATGCATGTCCTGGGTTAAGACTTTTCTATTTGTGTACGCCGTAGGTTTTCTTCTTAATTCGAAATATTTAAATCTACTAGTAGCATCGTGCTGTGAGTTATAGGCTTACAGACATATAAATTCGACAAGAACATTGTATGGCTTCTTTTCTTAACTGCTTGGCTGCTTTCTTAACGATCAAATACCGTACACCGGATGATTTTACAGACCTACATGTACATGTTACAGGGCTCTTAGAAGAACCGCTAAAGGCGTTAACAACAGGCACGAACTATTACTGTTCTTAAAATCCATTTTTCAAAGCGTTTGTTTTTACTGAAATCATTTGAAAATCTCTTTTCAAAATCAGAAATGGCTCTAAAGAAGAATTTACGGTTCTGCATGAAACTCATTTTCCAAAGTGTGCAGAATGAGTAATTGAACCAAAACGTGGTAATCGGACAAACGCTTTATATCTTGTACATGTTTTTCGTGTTGTGTGCGACTCATTTCTAGCCGTATGTGAATCTTGTGACCTGTTCCATGTGAATCATAGTTGGCAAGGTTGTGTCCTTGGTGTGGACGTGTAAATTTTCGTGTTGTAAAACAATTTGTTGCATTTTCTATGATGGCTTTGACAACAAACACATGAGAGTTGAAGATAAAATTGGATACAATATCTCCCCGCGAGTTTTTTGATGGCATGGGTGTTATCCATACGATCACTACAAAATGTTACTTGCACAAATGATTGGGAATTTCAATGAATTACTGGCTATGTTTCCGCGATTTATCTGTTCATTGTAAACTAATTAAATGAAGGAAACTAACAAGGTTAGTTTATTAATGTAACTGAAAAAATTGGTATATAAACGTCTGTTTTTGGTGCCTAGATTTGATTCATGGTTCCTAGTAAGATATACGGATAGCTCACCATTTGTTCATATGTGGCTACAATGCACATACGCAGAATACGCTATTGTACCGAACCTGGTAACGCTCAACATTCACGTAATGAGGTTCTGGTTCTCAAAAGCGCAATATCACCTCCCAGCTGTTGCAAAAGAAAATACCCGTTCATACCCAACGGTTTTAGCGTTTACTGTTGGGTTTTGTGTGTATGATATGAACAATTGCCAGGGTGAATGTCTCGGTGGTACAGAGAACAGGGCCTAGAGATGATGAACATTTCACATGCTTTATTGGAAACCGAGAAGACGGAAAATCAGCATCGACTGATGTTCGCATGCTTCCTGGCACTCAACAGGAGTATTTTTACGTAAAAAATTGATAGTGTCGGTTTATTTCCACAAATGGGAAAACTTGTGTACATATATGTAATAAATGAAAATGATACAAGTATTCCCACATTTGTACAAAATACTTACGCATAAGCAGTCTACAATATACCTTTATTCTAAATATAAAAAAATAATTTCGCATATGTGTGTAATTAGAAAATAAATATCAAAACATCTGTCTGTAAGCGACACCCATGTGACAATTAGGGTCAAAACTGTATGACATAAACAGTCCTAGTAAAGCCGTTAAATCAGATTCTAACTCTTACTGCGAATATCACACGTGCATACATGCAACATCTTTACAAGAAACTTGTAGCATTGCAATATTTGAGTGGGATGCCAAACTGGGATTTTCTACCCATTAACTGAGATTGTTTCCGTACAGTAAGTAAAATTGTAGACGTCATAAGGAAAACCGCTGGTCCACTGGCACTAATACAAGTCAATTCCGGGACATAATCTTAGTACCAATCACAAAAACAGTCCCAAATGACCGGACTCAACAAAAGGACCTGTCACGATAAAGCGGAGAATCGGCCCCACACAGATATGATAAGAAAGTATCCGAAGCAAAATTACAACAAAGCTTGGTCGAAACTTCCTTAAAAGTTATATGGCCAAAAAAGATTGATGCTTAGTAATAACCCACCAAAAATGGTTCAAACAAGACACTGTGTTTTTAATTTACTGTATAAAGATCCGTTTTAATCAGAAAGTTATTTTATTGAATGTATCTCAGATGTATCCGTATTTCGGCAGAAATCTCTATGGCGTACAAGGCTTACTTTATATTCCTGCCGAATGGTTTTTAGTAAACAGTCAGAATAAAAAGCCAAATACGAAAACAACGCAAAGAGTCAATCGCTGCAAGTTAAACCATGCCACTTCGTTGAGGTTATCGAAATGACGTAACCTTGTTGGCCATCAAGCGGCTAATTATCTCACCTGTGACAGACTGAATGCGGTGAACAAAGGCTTGTGTATGTACGGTGGAGCACCTACAGGACGCCTAACTCGTATGTGAATTGACTTGTATACTCAATGGCGTGGGGTCAACATGCCAGCTCATCAGCTCATTGTCCTCTTCAGCAACACGCGACAGCTCATTTCCATATGGTCCAGCTATAAATAGAACGTTTGTGTAACAGAAGAATCATGATTGCTCCAGAATTCATCCGAGTGTTGTGGAGTGTTAATAAAAACAAACATTACATTGAGGGAACTGTACTGGTAGCCCTGTAATGTGTGAGACCCAGGGTTACATGTAGATACGACTGGTCGATGTTTCTGTAGTTGTCCATTTCTCAGCCAGGTGAAGTGTTTAAGCATATGACAATGCACGTTCTGGAGTTTGTTTAGCGTCCAGACAGAATTATACCAGCCGGCAACTAAGGTGGAATTCCCCCTTAAGCTGGCAGTACGTGTTATAAGATGATTAATAAAAAATTAAATTACAAGAGGTTCCAGCAACGTTGCAACTTAACACTGGAAAGGAGAATATTCCCTTCCACGTAGTAAAATGAAGTTTATTTATTTATTTACTTGACTGGCGTTTTACGCCGCATTCAAGAGTATTTCACTTATACGACGGCGGCCAGTATTATGGTGGGAAGTTGCTGGCAGACCTTCCCACGTATGGCCGAATAAAATGGCCGGAGGTTTAGTTCACATTTTACCAGCACTGAGGCCTAACACATCATGCACAACCCACTAACGGTAAAGTACAGCATATATAAAATGTGCGATTTACCGCTTACAATTAGAAAGGTAAAAACGTAATGCTTTCAATGTTGATGCCTTTAAATATTACAAATCGTATATCTACTGCTAAACCACATTCATAACTAGAAATAGCAGTTCGTCAGTAGAGAACGTAATCTTTCATACAGTCTCCCTCACAAGAAAAGTGTGGAATCAGAAATCTCTAAATGACTTCCCAAGGCTGTTGTCCAAAACGCAACCCATTACAGATCAAAATACCCGTCAAAGCGGGAAGAGAAATGTGGATGGAAACAAATTCGGTGTTTGATTGGTTTACTTAATTCCCGATACAAAATGTAACTGAAGCTGCAGTGACCATGGAGAAAAGCGATTCCAGTACAACAGCATGACTGCTGGGGATACAACAACAACACTGTGACTGCTGGGGATACAGCGACAACAATATGACTGCTGGGGATACAGCAACAACAACATGACTGCTGGGAATACGTACACGTACAATGTATGTTCCATCCTATTGAACTAAAACGTGATATTAACCAAGTCTGTCTGACTTGCACATCGTCACTTATTACCCTTTGGCCTTATAATATAACCCTGCTTGCTGAAATGACGACAACATGGGATTATATTCCGTAATCAAGTAGGCATTCGCTCATAATATCAGTGGCCTGTCTGGATATTTTTTACTCCATCATCCGCTGATTAATATAGCCTTATTCTCCGTTATAGGCAGACTTGGGGAATTCCCCGTAACACGATGCTTCATATTATCCGTGACACGAATAGTTAAAAACCGGCGTCAAGCGGCTACATGTCAACCGTCGTTTTTCCCAGACTATGCCAGTTATGTCCCCCAGAAATGAACTCCCCATCATGCTTGTTGTTGGAAACCCACTGATCAGTAAGTTTATCTACTTGTTCAGAAGTAGGAATACTGCAATAACAGAATAATAGTTTTCTAACATTTTGGACGAACTGGTTGATTGTTTTGGGCTGTTGTTGCTGTTGTCTTGATCTCGAGCCGGTCGACAATCAAAAGCACAGTGGCGCTCCACTGTCAGTTGGCGCGCATAAGAGCCTATCTTTTTTAAAATCCGACCAGTTTGCCTGACAAGAAGAGCTGTCCGACAATGTCAGTTCAATATTTAAATTTCTTTATTACTTTATTGAATTTTAATTGAATTTATAAGTTTGGTAAATTTGTTTGTAATTTCCAAGATACTGTAACTGTAAATTCTTTGTTGGTAATGATAATTTTTAAGGATAAAACCTTTGAGTCATTGTACATAAGTAATGTTAAAATTTCGAGTGGCACAAACACGCCATCTTTACCTTTGACTTTGTCAAGCTACACACTATCAGCTTATCCTTATATCCCGCGTATAAATGCGAGTGTCAGACTGATTTATAGAGAGAACAATCCATCCTAAATGTAAGATCCCTAGGCTTTGAATAAATAAGATGTCACATGACTTATCACTGAAATAAAGAGGTAATAATCTGCTTGTCTCGAGTTTCTTCTGTTGTGTAATATAAAATTTATTGTGCACTTTTGCAAACTGCGTGTTAATGTGATAAGATACAGCTTGCGCGTAAGTCTGTAAAATGGAAGAGATGTCAATCGTGTCTGGATTGGTAGAACTTCTCCATATTATTTTGTCGAATCATGTGCCTAATGGCGCACAGCTTGTACTGATTAGAATGAAACATAAAGGAACACTAGATTTTAAAGATTCGAGGTATTAGGTCGGGAAATAGATTGCTTTAGGTTTTATTAGTTGCATACCGATCGTATCTCTACCGGAAACTATGTCATTTCTAGCTGTCAAACGCCTTACCTTGTCCTTGTTCTCTACTGGTCGTAAAAAGATCGAACTCCCCGTTTACTATGACTGATTAAAAGGTATACAGAATCGATTCTGATTGGCTGATGTGAGGAAGTCCAGGCTATGCCATGCCTCTAAGCTGAATTTTAGGTTTGGTATATTTATTCAAGCATGACCAAGGTTTCAAGATTTAACCCGCTCTCAGCCATTCAGCGTCGATTCTGTGTCCATTTAAGTCCATTGCTTCAAAGATGTTTCATATATTATTCGGATAGTATAGTATTGTTAAGGGTACACAACACATGGTAACAGAAAAGATCGGGAAAACAGAAATTTACGATATTTTATGGCAAGACTTATGAAAAAAATTTTATGGAAACTCATTTGGTGCACACCATAATTTTTAAGCGGTTAATGTTATGAATAAGGGTAATATTTGACAGTGACTAGTTATGACTTCCACATCCTGATTCCGCATTCTAATTTTGCATGGCGATTTGATAGGTCAGGTGTTTCCTGTATTAAATATCTACCGTTTCCCATAAGAATAAACCTGAACTCTGCCATATAAGCCAAATATTCTTCAGTACGTTATCCCGATTGAAATTCATGTGAATGAATAAATAATTTTACTTCTACATGGAGTAGATTCTAGGCTCCCATTGGTCGAGAGTGGTCACGTTCATTTGGGGTGAAAGGTTTACATCACACAGTACTCGCGTGACCCCTCCAAACGAAACTGTCAAGCCATCTGCAAGTCACAATAATTTCAACATCTAGGCGAAAATAAGGTATCTGCAAGTCAAAAACATCCTCAAAGAAAGCAAAATATGCCTATAGTTTGTAGAATGCTTACAATTAAGTACCAGAAACTTGGAGCTTAAGGTAGCAGTTTTGACAAAAAATATCACTGGTACCTCGGGCTATCTCTGTATATTTCTGACCATGCACATGTATTAATACATATATGACTTGCCTGTTTCGTCCACAGGAGAACCCAGACAAGTCTAGAAATCCGTAAGAGTTCTCCTATCAGCCTCGGATATCCAGGATGAGGAGTTACAACACTCGGGCTAAATTCAGCGCAGCAGTTGACGAAACGACATCTTTTGTGACTTTAACGGCTACTGGGACAACCCATGCGCTTTTCATATTTTCCGGTTGCAAGATTATTAAGTTCAATATCCACTACCAAAAAATTATAACTACCATGATTGTTATACATTCGTATCTCACAGAAGTTGAACACTCCACTATCAGTCTTTCGGTTTACCCATGTTTGACGTCACGCTGTGTTCACCTAATTTCTCCGTAGCCTATCCCAATTTCTTATTTTTTCTCTCAGTTTTTTTTTATATTTCAAACTTGTATATCGACATTCATACACTTAAATCTGATAAATTCTTTAGTGAGCATTTTAGCTATCTGTTATGTTACTCGTGAAGGTTGCAGAAATGTTGGGTATGTCTGGGCCCATTGTAGGCCTACTGTTTGAAATGAATTGAAATCAGTTAACACTTAGACCTAAATCGTCTGAAATGTCTTAAATGTCGCTTTTTTTCATGGCAAAGTAACTTTACTGTACGTTTTACAGCCAAGTGAATGTAACCATACCTTGTAGGCTAATCTAAATAATTTAAACCATTTTCTCCCCAAACACAACCCTGGAGTTATCAGATTTTATTGATTTGTTTTTCTGTTTCCTGACACTTTATTTCACGGAGGCTTTGAGTCGTAAGCAAGATTATTTCACACTGCCTGTGCTGCATCCAGTTATAACTCGTGCTTTTGGGGTCTGCTACACGAGAGCCTCGATCCGTGAAATCTGGTAGCCCTCTACGATTAACACTTCACCGATGACGTCTGCATATGGTTAAATTCCAGCTGTCGTCGGTTTGGTTGGGAGGAGGAAAAGATGAAGTTTTTTCAGGATGCTGACGAGGGACGGTAGTTTTAGATTTACATGTTCATATCTAATATAATGTCATTACGAACATATCACCCGGGCTATTACTGCCAGTGGGCAGTGGTGTATGTGGGAGTTAAGTGTAATGATATTGTGAAGCCTCACTTCTAGTTTTCACACATAGGTGATTATGATAGTCATATATATAATATAGTGAGCATTTATAAATGGGCAAGAAAACCTCAGGGCACTTCAGATCGTCATTTACTTCCATGGAAGTTGAACAGCCTTATGGTTTTCAAAAAAGACAACTTCAAGGTTTGGAGTATGGAATATCAAGACTTAACACTTTACATGAAGGTACTAATACGGAAAAAAGACATAGGCGAGCTGGTTTGCTAAATTAACAACACATACAATAAACCCTAAAGTTCCCAACATGATCCAGCTGTCAGCTGATCATACTGATGTGATACAAGTATGAATGACAAATGGCGTAAGTATATAAGCCAAGAAGGATACAGGTCATTAAAAGTTTTCGAAATTGATGGACAAACGGTGTTCAACGAACGTGCACGGCCACTCAGGAGTCGTTGACTGTGTTTTGGACCAGTGATGTAGTCACTGTCCAGTTTTTGAAATACCGAACAATATATTCTTGGCTAGTCATGCACCGCAAATTTCAGCCTTTCAGACATTAGCTCCGGTTAGTTGTTCCAAGTTTTGAATATGTAATGATACTATCTTTTCTTTTCCGTCTGAATTTCCTGTGTTTTTTTGGGAGTAGCATTATGGGCTAAGTGGTAGAGATCATCGCATCGATAGCATGTGCTTGTTTCAGCCCCCATTTGGCTGATGCGATAAGATCAGATTGTTCTTTATTCAATATTTATGGCAAGTAAAATCTTTTTAGTGACATCTTCGTGAGGACACATTACTCAAGTAGTTGCCAAGCGCACCAAGTAACACTAGTGAATACAATTATTCACAGTTTCACACGCTGCATGAGGAAATGTGCATTGATAACACTTCGCGATACCTTTACACAAACGCTTTTAAATCAACAATGCTGAATTTTATCTGATGAAATGTACCTGTTCAAAAATGATTCACAAACCTCTATAGATCCAGTCCGGAATATTGAAGCTTAATTCTTGGTGAGTTAGATATTGCTTTCGCTAAGATTTCTTTTTAGATAATATCCGCTTTCTACTGATTCGTCGTCAATATCTATGGGGATGACGTGTGATATGGGAAAGTTTCTCGATAGGAAAAAAAGCTTAAGCAGTAAGTGTTCGGGAGTCGGTACGATGTCGTTTATCAGTTTAACCCGTTGAGAACAACGAAACCTGTCAATGCAGGAAGAACGGAAATAAAAAGAATGATGACCAAAATCAGGTCCAGTCTCTCTACTGTAATCAAATTGCATTAGATTCATGATTTACATGCATGTGTGTGGCTTGTGGACAAGGCTTATCTTATATTTCTGCCACAAACGATTGATTTCCAGTGAATAGCCAGAAACACAAAGTATCAGATAAAAACAACACAAAAAGCCTATCGCCGTATGTTAAGCCAGGCCATTTCGTTGAGGTTATCGAAATAGCGTAGCCTTGCCCGCCACTGAGCAGCTAATTATCTCACCTGTGACAGACTGAATGCGGTGAACTAAGGACTCAGATTTAACCTATCACACACCTGGGACACAGTGTTGAAAAAATGTTAATTATCTTGTGCAAATGTACCTCATCATGGTAAAATTTGTTCATTCATGTAAAATTATATTATATTCAAATTCGGTCACTATATACCGGCTCCTGTTGTCTCATTGTTTTAAATTGTTTAGACCCATTGTATATTTCAACCATGAACGTGAACAGTATTCACCATGAAACTTGTACATACTGGTTTGTTCACTTTGATTTTGTATGTAACTTCAGTGTAAATAGGAATTCTTTTTGTTGAACACCTTACTCTGTTGAAGGCGATAGGTTGCCGCCCCAACGTTAGTAAATAATATACTTTGTCCAGTAGAACAGTTTTATAGTGTTATCTTTTATAGTATACTGTCCTGGATGTCTGAAAATCTACAATCCTGTAAAATGAATAGCCATTTTCACCCTTGTGTATCTTTTAGTGTTGGGACCGATTTGTAAATTACAAAGTTGGCCAGAGGAACCGAAGACAGTGAATGTAACATGCTATATACAAGTTTAGCTTGTTAAAAAATCTGCTTTTTCAGATTTTCTGCCCAATCCCCATGTATCTTGCATAAAGCGTTCACTGCAACACTTTATAGTTTAAAGCCTTTTTTATCAGTTACTGTAGGAGGAAAGATGCAGCCTAAACGTTTTAGAAAATTGTAGTGTGCACATCATAGAAGTTTTTAATATAACTTCTGTCAGTTTCACAACTTTCTGTCTGTAAATTTAGGATGAATACTCAAAAAACCAAACCACGATATTAAAGAAAAGGTTGTAAACAAAAACTGAAGAGCCTGGAATCTCACCAATGATCCTCAGTCTATAAATAAACGGGTGGAAGAATGAATTCACGATGACCAAATGTTTATGTTATGAATAATGCGCTACTGTATGCATGGGGTAGCAAATTGGAGCAGATTTGTGGTATATGAAGCCATGAAAATACCGGTTTTTTCCAAATTGTCACAATTTCCATGCTAGATCCACCTGGCATGAAAAATGCATCAGACGAAATCAACAACAGTTTCTAAAGTTGACAATATTAATACAGTTTTATACACAAAGAGTTTGATTGCAATTCCAAAGACGCATTTTCTAGGTTTTCTGAGATAGGCACTTTGTAGTTGGCAGTCATTTCTTAATACTTCTGTGAAACACAGACGTTGTCCACTGTAACGTTGAGCAAAAAAATCCAGCCAATTTCAGGGTAAATCCAACCTTTTATTTTATGTTAACTGACTACAAGATCGATAGACAGACGAGGTAATAAGGCCATAAGGCATTCTGCCATGTATGAAAATAATGAGTTTACAGTCTTTTCCGACCATGCCATGCATACCTATTTAATTAATTATTTACCTTTTTCTCACAAACGGTGCCTCTGTGGCCGAAGGGTTAGCACGCCAGGACAGCACAAAAACCCAGAAGCCTCCCACCAATGTGGTCGCTGTAACTTCAGGCCCAGCTCATGCTGGCTTCCTTCCCAGCCGTACGTGGGAAGGTCTGCCAACAAGCTGGCGATGATCGCGGGTTTCTTTCGGGCTCTGCCTGGGTAAAACAGATAAAATCAAGTAAATAAATAAAGTGAATTCTTCTCACAAACACAATATAGCGCAAAAGTGGACCGGAAAAGGAAATAGTTGAACATATTGCGCTGCATTAAGATCTACACATCACTAACCTCTCCTGTACACAAAGTGTGCTTTAATCTTCTTAAAGTTCGTGCTTACCATCCGGTTGAAATATGTGGTAGCTATTTGAAGATATTCGTATATATTTGGGATGAATATCGATAATGTCATGGATTTTTTTTTTGATTGGTGTTTTACGCCGTACTCAAGAATATTTCACTTATACGACGGCGGCCAGCATTATGGTGGGTGGAAACCGGGCACAGCTCGGGGGAAACCCACGACCATCCGCAGGTTGCTGACAGACCTTCCCACTTACGATAATGTCATGGATGAAACACTTTTTGTCACACTCAACATTGTTTTAACCTAAAGAACTGTTTAGGTGAGAGGAAATTTTTCATTTGAATACCGTATCCGATGCTCTCATGCAGTTTGGTCATACTGATCATTTCATGTGAGCTGACGAACTTACTTCATCAGTTTTAACAAGATTCTCCCATAAATTATGCAGAATATTTTAACATGTGATGCTTGCAGTCAGTGATAAATTGCGACAAAGCCGCGCCAGGCCAGCTGAATAATTTATACCAGGCCTTTTTTTTTCGTATATCAGTGGCGTCATTAATCGTGCAAATCCTATCGAACATTAGAGTAAGCATATCAGTGTTATGGACTGATAAGAGAACTAGTCAGCATAGATTACCGTCTTCACTGTGCTGGTTTGTGATTTTTTTGGGCCTTGAATTTATTCACAAAAAATCTATAATGAAAACAGTTGTTGTTCTCTATGCAATTGTTGCCTGACCCGAGTTTGAGCAGACTCTTGACTTTTGCGCCTCAAACCCTGTTGCATGCTCCTAGTTTGCGGAGAAGCTTGGCTCTCAAACGCCATGGGAGACGACAAAACCGTAGATACGTACCGAACGTAACGTGTGCTGTGACTATTCCAACCAGGATATTTACAGCAGCAATAAACGTGCACATTTTGAACATGGGGAAAACGCACTGGAAATGACGCATTAACTAGTTACATGGTAGTCTCAGGTAAAACGTATTTTAAATTGGATCCAGTCTGTATAGGCCATTCATGTCCACCGCACAAAGAGGTCTTAGGTTCGAGTTCATCTCTCTCCAGGAACCTGACAAGGCATTCCATTACATTTTGTTGATCCGTTTTTTCTGTATCCGTGTCTACGAATTTTTAGGCGATTATTTACCACATTTCCTTGATCAAATTGCGTTTTACGATAACATTTTGTTTCGACTACTGACTGGTATATTGTGCTCTGCCTAAGTGTGCTTGTTTTCATGTCGCACTTAACAATTTTTCAGTCATATGATGACGTCTTCGTATGCAAATTTACATGATTACTCTTTACAAGCTTTGAGATCAAGGCTACATTGGAATGGCTGAAAAAAAAAGCACTGGTCATCGTTGTAGATACAACTACAATGTACATGACTGTATAAGAACATTGCATGTAAGCCGATACATATTCATTACCAGTACACAAAACACAGCCTTTTACATTCGGGCCCTCACGTACAAATAGGTAGTTATCGATGACAAAGTTTTAGCAACACTCTTAGGTTGAGGTGTAGTTCATTTACTGACAACGAGAACAAGTGAGTGTCTGTTATTTGAATATTGGAGTCTTCTCAGATGAAGGCCACATTGCGAGAAGAAACCAATGAAAATTGCAGCACTACGTGGGATATTCGGTGAGACGTAACTATGGAGAAATGAAACGTGTGATGCTATGGTAACACGAAACGCGTGAAGTATGAACAGAAATACCATGGAAATTTATAAATACAAATGTCGTTGAAATATTTTATAACGAGAGATTGCATAAAATCTATCCAGTGTGTCCGATGTGTGTTCTTTAAAGAAAACTAGTTTGCCTGACCCATGATGAATACACTAATGCGGACACTGTGGACACAAACATGGGTATCCCAGACGGTAGTAGGTTTTCGATCCTGCAATAAATCAGCTTGGTTGAATTTGGCTGTATAGCAGAGGTAGTGGGAGGCAGTGAGAGTGACATAGTGTGAATACTACCATCAAATTCGGTTTGGAATTCCGTTAATAAAAAAGATATTACCTAACTGTGTTAGATGTACCCGTGTCTCTCCTCGTCCTGCATGATTATTCTCTGTCGCTCTGTAACGGTTGAGGATGTTGCAACTGACCAGCCAGCTTGGCTGGCTGGCGTCTGTAATCCGCTGTAATCCACGCTACGTCCGTGACAGAGAAGGACTGCACGCCAGCGCAGCGCAATGACCAAGGGGCCTCTCATCAATGCGGTCGCTGTGAGTTCAAGTCCAGCTCATGCTGGCTTCCTTTCCGGCAGTAAGTTGGAAGGTCTTCCAACAACCATTGGTTGGTCGTGGTTTTCCCCCGGGCTCAGCTCGGTTTCCTCCCACCATAATGCCATCGAATAAGTGTTTTATAATTTAATATTTATATAATCATTTCTACGCATTTCTTTTGGAGTTAATGTATTAAATTGTTCTGTAAATGGGTCTTGCTATCATCGGATTCCAGCTGACACTGTAGGCCCTAGTTGTCTGGCTCACCACCGAGCTTTTCCAAAACTGTTTTCCTCCCACTGACTCTGGTGAACTGTGACTAATGTGTTTGATGTCACAGAGCCGCCGTGTAAATCATTTCACGTAAGTATAATTAAATTTACATTCCGTACATTATTTATAAATTTCAAAAGGCATCGTAAGAATTGCTAATTGCCTTTGACATAAGTAAGATGGCATGCGCTAGTCCATGGGAATACCAACAAATTTGCAGTCGTTTTGTCTTATAATGAGTTGACCTTGTCCGCCAACCAAGTGTTAAATTTTCATTATGTGTGGTTAAAATGGCAGAAGCAATAACTAAATTTCAGTTTCTCAAACACGGACTGAGACCTTCACAATATCGACACACGCAATACATTTTGACTCGACATATGGTACAAATACATAACACTTCAAGGCACTGAATGAGAGGAAATTTTCTGCAACAGGTACAAATCCCCCTATTACAGACAAAAGGGCATAAGACTGCATTCCTGTTAATGGTAAAGAATCGTTAAGATTCCGATCCTGATCACCACTAAAATTTAACTGAATATATGTTTGATTCTTACTGAGGTAAGGGTCCAAATCACAGTTATGGTCCCAAAACGGTACAATGCTAAGTTATGCACAAACATTTTCGTGCATAACTTTATCCACTATAAAGCTGGTGACAGGCAACTATAAAAACATAGGCTCTTTGGTGAACACAATATAATGCAACACAATCCTGGTAGTCAAATAATCTTTAAAAGCCTACAATATAATGTTTTCCTAAAGCTCGGTGTCAGAGATCATGTACTCTCTTGACGAAGTATGTATGTAAATGCATTTCCATGCCACCAAAGTGCTGCCGCCACTGAAAGTATCATACCAAAGACAACAAGTTTGATATCCCACCCAGCCAGATACTGACTCCGGGCCAACCAGTCTCAGCGAGGCAACAACAAGTAATATGCATTTTAAAGTCTTTGGTATGACCTAACCCGAGTTTGATCCTAGGTCTTCGAGGCGGACGCTCTGACCAATTAGACTCAAGCGGTCCTACCGACGAAGTCAAACGCTGTTCAATCACATACATGGATCTGTAACATATCCAAAGAGGATTTGTATTCGGTATAGGTAACTGATCAATTTCTAATATCTGTTAACATGATAGTTAGTAGGTATGTGTATGGCGACAATACTCATACTAACGATAATGCTATTACTGAAACATTGACATTCTCACTAACAAGGTGCCTAACAGACTCATCATAAAGTAAATTTACTGAATATTCGATTATAATCAAATTTGAGGATCTTATTCGATTTAACTTCTAATTAACACCCTTACCGTCAACAATACCCACATGCCCCAGCACACATACGCATCGAGGCACACGCAAAAGTCCCCAGGCCGTGTTTTAATGAAACACCTTAAAGCAATAATGAAAAGGTGTTAATTGTTTATTGGTCCTGCACACTATACAAAAGATGAAATTGTGGTTCGTGTTCATAACGTTAGAAGTTCTTCATCATTCATTATAGACTATAGACGTAGTGAAAGTCTTATTTACCATTGGCATATTTAAGCTCTATCTCGTAGAGCGGACTAGCCCCAACCCTTTACAGTCAATATTTTGCTGCAAAGATGTTTTTCAAATAAAACTTTATCGCTTGTCATAAAATCGTACCACATACAATTTCTTCAATAAAAGAAATGGTTGGACACGTTGCCTGCGACAAAGTGTTCTTTTTGCAGAGGATATAATTTCGCTAAAATGCGGCCTACACCTCTGAAAGATAAAGAACGAATAAGTTCGCATTCGTGAAGATGATGTGAGCACATGTTTGTATTTCTTCTAAAAATGATAACTATAATGTGTATTAGGCCCATAACGTCTTGCTTAAGCTTCGCGTTGATTAAGCGCCTGTGTTGTTGAGGCGGTGGACAAGAAAAAAACTGCGTACGTAAGCGAAATAAGAGCGCGGACGTCATCGGAAACACATGTAGCTTTTCTCAGTGGTCTGTTGGTTGGAGTGTTCAGATTGATCAGTCTAAAGCGGTGTGCCGGGCGTTGCTTGATCAAAATTTCTTGGAGCCTTCGGAAATTCTGAGCGTTGCTTGTTGAACAAACCAGCTATTTTTCGACAGGTGATTTACAGCGATGTATAGCAAAAAGTCATGTTTGATACTGAACGAAACCGTCTAGTCATGATGGAATTTACCACGCATGGAAGACCTTCTCAAGTCACGAAAACTAAGCCTCGTAGCATGCGGTAGAGTTGCGTATAAACTTGCAAGGGAATAAAGCTCCCAACGAAACTAACGGTGGCATTACTTCATGCTCACAGCGCCGTCTGTGATACCTCTAGGCATACAGGCACACATAAATCGCATCCTTTAACGGTACACAGGCATGCATGCCAAAATAATTTAAATATCGGGTCAATTGAAGGTCTGTGAGCGTACTTCCAACCCCAATAGAGATCATCATCCAAATGCATCTGTTTTAAAAGGGCTTATAATAGAGTTGAGATCGGTGTAGCAAAGTTGAGATCTCACTATCTTACATATGGTAACGGACATAACATGTATAGCGAGAACAATTGCATCTGAACATAATATGCATGGGCTGAAAATTATAAACATCAAAAACGCTTCAATACCCAGAAAAAACCTTCAAATCTCAATATATGAAGAGGAAAAAGACATATAAGGGACGGAGCCTTTATATTCAAATTTTAAAACGGGTTATATCAAGGTTCCAGTTGATCCGTTGATATAGAAATTTATTCAAATTAGATGTAAAGTAATCTTGTTGAAAACATGGTGATTCATTCGATCGGTAGGTAGGGAGAGTGAGGAGGGTGGTCGTTTTTGTAGGGAAGTTTCATAACTTTAAAACTAAAAACGTCACACATGTAGGCCTACATGCTTTAGATCAAAGGAAGCCACGGTAAATTACATAATCATTTAATTTATGATGGTCCATTATTCAAAATCTAACAGGAAATTACGTTATAAATTAAAGTGTTATTAATTTAATGGACCGATGGCTTGATAATGCACAAACAGTTTTAGACTCTCTGTTTAATGAACAAAGCTTTCGGGTTCATTAATTTTTCTGAGATATCATAAACCATATTTCGCGATCAATCTACAAATGGTGACTTTTTTTTCTTACAGCTCCAGTAATTACAAATGTAATCAAAAACACTTCAATACTCAGAAAAACTCATTGAAATTTTCCACATAAATTTTAAAAAGCATACTTTTTTTATTTTTACAATGTTGCATAACCGAGATATCACAATCGTGCAGACTGGGAAAACCTGAGTTATCAGTTTTAACCAACCATGCATGACGTATTTCAGTAATTCGAGAACACACCTGTTTCTGTTTTGCCAAAGCCATGTGAACATGGGGTACGGTTGACGTGACAGCGTGTTTTTGGTTTCTCTAACATGGTGTATCCCATGACCTAGTTAGAATTCAAGAATAAAAGTTCATGTATAGAGTTTCCAAACAAGGTCGAAAGGAAATGGCTGTGACCGTTTTGGTCTGTTTCCATTCATGCGTCTTTCGAAATAATTAAGGTTACATTACATGTGTTGCCTGTTCCTTGAAACCTAAAGTGTTGTGGACAACGAACCTGACTTTGACATAATACTTATTCCATCCTTGAAGACTACTGATTACTTCTTTTTCCAGGTAGCACAGTTCCATTTCCACGATATATCGTTGACGACCTTTGCCTCTAAGGAAGTCGTAAGTAAAGCTTTTTTTCTACTTATACATCACTGTTTACATTGCATGGACATTTACGGAAATAGGCAACCTGGTCAGGACGTTCTCAAAAGATTTTTAATTACATGACAGGTGGGGAGGCTAACGGGTAGAGGACCAATACTGATGTCTTTCTTCAGATACATATAATACAGGTAATTTGATGCCGTTCTCGCCTAGATGACTGAGTCAAACATTCATGAAAAAAGTTCATAAGTAACTATGCATGTGTATTTTAAAATTATTTTAGTTTAATTTTTTAATTATTTTAATTTTAATTTTTTTTTAATTTGTGAGACATATTCTGAAGCTGAAATCATTCAGGGTATAAATTACTTTACCTCCAGCGGGATAACATCCTGTTCACCACATGGTAATAAAAATACGGACATGTTTATGTGTGCGAAATGATGACCTAAAAAGCGAAGAGAGTAGCCAGCTGATGTGATAAATAAACATTGATATGATATAACACTCGAGCTTTGATAACATTGGGCAACTGACCCAATCCACACATGGCTGACAGACGAATTGGGCTCTGCAGAAATTTGTTTTATTGAACGCAATAGTAAAACGAATTGCTTTCAAATCGTAAAAGTTCGGTAACTTTCTTTGTCTAACCCATTTTAATCTCAACATATACAGAGTAAAACTGTATGCTGATACTAGTTGTCTTCCATGCTTGGAATATCTGTGTCTGGCTGGCCGAGGAAATCTTAACCAAATACATGTTTTGTTTTTTTAAATGAGGCACCTATCACTGCACAGTTATAGCTTATACGGTTGGATGTGCTTGCCCAGGCAGATATGATCCGACAACAACAGATCAAAATAGTATGGAACTAATTGTCCGCACTTAATGGACGTAATAGGCGTTCTAGGAACACGGTCTAGAAATGGCGAAAATTTCTTTCTACAGTGAATTTAATCGTCAGGCTTGTCGGTTCAGTGGGTCAAAATATATGAACAACCGGTGTAGTAAAAACAGTTGATTGATAAAATATGAGACTGAGATCGTTATGATTTATAATACAACGTGGTTTCACCCTTCACTCTGTTAATTACTTATATGCCATGGCATTCATTTTCCCGGCTTCTACTGTAATATCTTTAATTTCCGGGGGGCCTCCGAAGGTCAGTTGGTTAGTGCGCTAGCGCAGCATGATGACCTAGGAGTCTCTTACCAATGCGGTCGCTGTGAGTTCGTCCAGCTCATGCTGGCTTCCTCTCCGGCCGTATGTGGGAAGGTCTTCCACCAACCTGCGGGTGGTCGTGGGTTTCCCCCGGGCTCTGCCCGGTTTCCTCCCATGCTGGCCGCCGTGGTATAAGTGAAATATTCTTGAATACGGCATAAAACACCAATCAAATAAATAAATAAATCTTTCAGTTTCCGAGTGATTAAACAATCTGTGCTCTATCAGTGACTATAGTTCCGGGTGGCAGGCCCATAATTCACTGTGCGGTCCGTGTCTTGACCGTTGAACCACGTGAATACCGCCAGACGGCAGTTACAAATCCCCCGACACGCATAAATCAGCAGTTTCTCCAAGGCGGAGTTGTAAATTCTGGCATTTCCTAGACATCAATATGGATATCTTGCCGTAATATTAGTAATACCAAAGCTAACATTTGTTTGATTCCTTTTATTATGCCTTCCTCAATAATTAACATCGCCAACAGTAGAGAGTAAAACCAGAGCAGAGTGATTATTGGTAAATGGTCTCTTGTCAACTTACCTCAGTTAGGGTTTTATGCCAACTGTTCCTGTATACACTTAAAAGCCTACACTGATTCTTGTTTATGTTTATTTTGTGGAAAAAAGCCCATGTCGATCTACGTAACTTATCACAAGCGAGCATGTAACCATCACAAGCGAGCGAGCTAGAATATCGCATGTTTGGGTTAAATGTTTTAAGACACATCTTCTCCAACCACACATAATGCATAACTTGCTCTACTTTCTAACGCCACATTTTTGTAGACTTGAATTATGTTTTTATGACTTTCAAGACATGACTTGATCAGGCATCGCCTAAGCATGGTTTATTGTCATGTTCTTTATTAGATACCTTTTACTCAACGGTGTTAAGCAGCTTGCTGTACACTGGAGTCCGTTCCTGCAGCGAACAGTGAGTAAAAATACTGACTTCGGTAAAATGCCAAGCAGCCTTACTCCATTACTTTTGTGTTTCCTATCACAAACCATCCACATTGTGACCAGATGTGTCCAGATACCGACCCTCACACTTCCGCTGGATCTGTGTGGCCTGTATCATACAATGCATGTTTAATTTATCAATCACCAGACGTGTGAAAGGAGAATTTCTACACACATTCAGATCTGACGCAAGGGTGGAATGAATGCACAACGTCCAAAGGAATTTGTCATAATTCTTTTGTTTCTGTGGTAAAGCAAACCAGTTTGCTCCAATTACACTGGTACTTTTTACGTTATGCTCTATTCCTATTACGAGATGGAAATCACCATGCTATTCCTGTTGTAACGCCATACTGTTATTCATTTCCATTGCAAAAGTCACCACGTCATGACTTAAATATTGCTGGTGTGGGTCAGATGCATTGTATTTTATTCATATTGCAGGAATTACCACGGTATGTATATTTGAAATATTACTGTTGTCGCATCATTACTGTTGCAAAGGTCGCCACGGTGTGGCTTATATATTGCTGGTGTGGGTCAGAGCCATTATCTCATATTCCTATTGCAAGAGTTGCATGTGGTAGAAATGTCACTGTTTTTAACGACTTACTGTTGCCATTCATTTCCACTGCAAAGTTCGCCACGGTGTGGCTCATATATTGCTGGCACGGTCATAATGATTATCTATCCTATTGCGAGAGCTGCATATTTATTTATTTGATTTATTACTGTTTTATCGACACACTGTTGCCATTCATTTCCATTGCAAAGGTCACCACGGTGTGGCTTACATATTGCTGATGTGGATCAGTGTCATTATCTTTTATTCCGATTGCGAGAAGTGTATGTGGCTGAAATATTACTGTTGAAGCACCATACTTCCTCTCCGGTTAAACTTGGGAAGGTCTGCCATCAAACTGCTGATGGTCCTGGGTTTCCCTCGGCTCTGCCCGGTTTCCTCCCACCGTAATGCTGGCCGCCGTCGTATAAGTGAAATATTCAAATAAGCGTGTAACACAAATTAAATAAATAAATCGAAATGTAACGCCATAATGTTGTCATTCATTTCCATTGCAAAGGTCGCCATGGTGTGGCTTACATATTGCTGATGTGGATCAGGGTCATTATCTTTTATTCCTGTTGAGAGAATTGCATGTGGCTGAGATATCACTGTTATGGCGCCACAATGTTGGCATTCATTTCCATTGCGAAAATCGTCATGGTGTAGCTAAATACTGCTGTGGTAAGACAAAGCAATGATTTTTTATTCCTATTGCAAAAATCGCCATAATCTGAAACAAGTATAGCTGTGTTGGTGCTAAACTGCAAGAATACATTCGCGTTAAGAAACACTGTTCTTGTAACGTTATCATTCGTCACCATTGCCAGTGTAGCGGGGGTAGGGCTATAAAATATCGCTGTTGTATCTTTATCAGCTATCACGGTATTGTGGAAATACTGCTGTTTTGGCGCTACACGTGTATCATTCACTCTGCATAGCACAAACATCACCGGTACATTTATATAAAGATAAGTCTATATTGTTCATTTGTGTTGTAAGGGATGCTGTGCACGGTATGGTTGAAATGTTGCTTATGTGATTCTAAAGTATTCCGTGTATTTGGCTTATTATTTTGTTGTTCTGATAAGTGGACAGCTCTAGCTTCCTCAGATATACCTTTGCAAAGGTCTCTAATATAAAAAATGAGCTGTCGATAAACTCGAGGAGATAAATTTTCATTTTTTCAATTTCATCTTTCAACACAATATATATATATATATATATATATATATATATATATATATATATATATATATATATATCTTTTCAATATCTTTAAACCCACCTGTCAACACTATTAGGACTTGTCTCCCTCAGATATGGGTTGCTCAAG
Source organism: Liolophura sinensis (assembly GCF_032854445.1). Lineage (NCBI taxonomy): Eukaryota > Metazoa > Mollusca > Polyplacophora > Chitonida > Chitonidae > Liolophura > Liolophura sinensis. The sequence continues at coordinate 41,033,459 of NC_088300.1, read as the reverse complement.
GAATAATCACATTAAATTGATGTCATTTTTATGCTGTCTATAAAATCACAACGTGCTGAAGGCTAGTTCCCTGGTAAGATTTAAATACCAACCATTTGAGTGATCAACCCTTGGAACGGCTGTGTCCTCCCAAGGGTATATAAAGAAATTCGGTTTAATAAAGGATGAGTATTTGTTTGGCATGGAAACTGTGTCTTATTGTTTTTTTGTTCTGATAAGTGGACAGCTCTAGCTGTTACTGTGCAACTGTGTAAATACTGTAGATTATACTCTAAAACCTACAATGAATGTGGTTAATATCCAATGAAGAATGCACTAAGTGGCTTTTTGTACTGTGCAAGCAGGAATCTTAAGCTCGCCTACAAAATTGATTGGGCGACTTTTTACGTCATATTTGACATTACTCAGTCTAACCTTCTATCCACAGGCTAAATGCCTTGGGAGTGTGGAGGAGCAGGGAGTGGAGGTGGCCCACGGTTTTAACATCATTTTATTCGGCTCTGTGTCGTTTCGGCATCAAATGAATGCTGCTGAACGTAAGAGTGTGTGATATGAGCAAGCTGCATAATGAGCGATCCTTTGGAGCCTTAACAACAACACCGCAATAATATATCAACGTTGTCTCCGTCTTTCGTTCCTCCAGCTGCACAATTAGAAATCTTGTTGATCGACAGTTACACGAACTTCGGGTTTCGTCGGTCTAGCCTATTTCTACCAAACGTTGATAAACCTTACTTAAGGCCGAGGAGATCTACAACAATTCCCCCACGTCTATTTTCATTAAATACAACAAGAACAGAAACTTAACTCTGAGTCAGATGTTTTTCATTAAGGGAAGCCTAAAGGGCGTTTTACTTTCACAAAAGAAAAAAATATAGTGCGAATATACGTGAAGAAGCGTGCAAGTAACTTTACTTTGAGTAAAAACTATTGTGGTGCTAACTCATTGTGAACTACGCAATGAATTGACGCACTGGATATTACATACATATGGTGACAACTTTCACTTCTAGATAAGTATTTTCATGACAATTGTATGTACGGTATATATTTATAAGAGACTGTAATGCTAATTGTATGAATCAAACTGGCCTTCGGGAATTTGACTTGTGTCTACTGCTTTACCCGTGATTTATACCCATTGCTTACTTTTGTGGATGTAAAAGCAGTCCATCCCATCCAAACAAAAATCAGTTATAGAACTGTACTAAAATGACATACTTGTACATCTACGTGTTACACTTGTGTATGTACGCCTTAAATTCTCTACATTTGGTACTTGTACAGCCTCCAGATTTCAGTCTCCCAACGCTCACGTATTATACTTGTGTATGTATGTACGCCTTAAATTCTATACAGTTGGTACTTGTACAGCCTCCAGATTTCCGTCTCCCCACGCCCACGTATTACACTTGTACATGTATGTATGACCTAAGTTCTATACATTTTGTATTTCTACAGCCTCCAGATTTCAGTCTCCCCACAAAATTGATTGTGGCACATCCGTGCATATTACTTCAAAGATAACTGGGGTACCTGTGACAAGGTAGGATGAAAATGACAAAAATATAGTTTCTCTGACACAATGTTTGGCCGATGTTTCCTTTTGTCCAAAACGTGGACAACCATAATTGTTGAACGCGGTCAAAAGGTCATTAATGTTTAGAGCGGGCAGTGATGTAAGGCAGCGCATGCTATGCTGAGAAGCATGATTTCAATGGGATAAATTAATACAGTCGCAATGTTCGTTCTATGAACTCTGTTACTGTTTTTGTTGGTCAACCAGACATTGCAAACTGCTGTGTAACGTATAAATCATCTGTAACATGGAGTATGACCACGTCCTGCCTCGCTGAACAAGCCTGACAACATATAAGTCAGCATGTGTAAGGGTGAACATATTTTTTGCAGATGTCTGTAAAAATACCTTCTGTGTTGACAACAGCTTGTGAGCATTTCATACTTATTTGTGTGTATATATATATATATATATATATATATATATATATATATATATATATATATATATATATATATATATATATATGTTTGGAACAAGCTTGTGTTAAACTTTACAATTTCAAACGATGATTATCCTTATCCTGTGTCTAAATGAAAGATTCCGAATTTTAAATTGAACATTTCTGTATCTATCGACAGGTTGCTTTATTATCGCCTTAAGGAAACTTTTCCCCTTGTATGAAACATGTTTTATTTCACGGAGCTCAGTATTCCATACATTGATCATGATCTTAATATAAATGCGTGCATAGAGCGCATCTATGGCAGAGCGTAATGACCTAGGAGCCTCTCACCAATGCCGTCGCTACGAGTTCAAGTCCAGCTCATGCTGGCTTTCTCTCCAGCAGTACGTGGAAAAGTGTGCCAGCATCCTGCGGATGGTCGTGGGTTTCCCCCCGGGCTCTGCCCGGTTTCCTCCAAACAAAATGCGGGCCGCCGTGGTATAAGTGAAATATTTTTGAGTACGGCGTAAAACACCAATCAAATAAATAAATAAATAAATAAATAAATATTAGAGCAGATCTCAGATAACCCAGTGAAGACGTGGCATCTAAGATTTTTGGCAGATATCTTTCCTATTCAATCTCTTTTCCCTATAATTTTAGTGTATGGCAGTAAACATCTTTGAAACTCGAACAAAAAATGAATTGCGTCAATCAAGGGAATGGACAACAATTTTTTTCATTAGACATAACACTAGAAACTGTATCTTAAAATACCTTTCCTGTTTTCAATTCTCTCGAGAGGAGTTAATAACATTCAGAGCTAAAAATACAGTTTTTCATGTCATTGTCTCCAACAAAATCGGGGCCTCCGTGGCTCAGTCGGTTAGCGCGCTAGCGCAGCGTAATGACCCAGAAGCCTCTCACCAATGCGGTCGCTGTGAGTTCAAGACCAGCTCATGCTGCCTTCCTCTCCGGCCGTACGTGGGAAGGTCTGTCAGCAACCTGCGGATGGTCGTGGGTTTCCCCCGGGCTCTGCCCGGTTTCCACCCACCATAATGCTGGCCGCCGTCGTATAAGTGAAATAATCTTGAGTACGGCGTAAAACACCAATCAAAAAAAAAAAAAAAAAAAATCCAACAAAATCAACAAAGCCTCTCTTAGAATGCAAATATGTGAAGGTATATAAAGGGGTTTTTAATATTATTATTTTATAACGTATTTCCCAGGGTTTTTTAAATGTTGTCCAGAAATAGTAGAAATAGTTTTTGGTCTGAATAGAGAAACTTATACGTTTGCAAAATCCCTATTATATCAAAATGAGCTGTCGATAAATTCGAAACTTTGATATTTTTTTGTAACGTGCAACATGTTTTCTTGTGACCTTTGGTATATAGTGACATTTGTCCCGCTGACTTGGTGCAGTCTGGGCTCAACCGAGCGGTCACTACTATTGGGACTTGCCTCCCTCAGATATGGATTGGTCAAGAAATGATCACTTTGATGTCATTTTTATGATATTTACCAATTCACAAGGTGTTGAAGGCTAGTTCCCTGGTTATATTTAAATACTACCCATTTGTGTGATCAAAATTGGTAACGGCTGTGTCCTCCCAAGGGTATATAAAGAAATTCGGTTTAAAATAGCATGAGTATTTGTTTGGCATGGAGACTGTGTGTTCGCCTTATTATTTTTCTGTTCTGATACAAGTTGATTCCAACTTCATAATAACCAAGCCCGTATTAGCCTAGGCGAAGACAGGGATCGGCAGATTTGAAACATCTTTATACTAGCAATGATGGTGGCCGAAAATATACCGCTCACTTATAACAGACTATATGAAGACACGTGTATACTTCGTGTTAACAAGTCTCCTTGTTACTGTAAGCATTCTTTTTAATATTGTTTTCTGAGTAATACGATCGTATATAGTTTCTGTAAATTTAGAATGTTCCATTTTTGCATTCTAACTGATAAAGACATTTGTTTAGGGTGGTTCAAACTGGAGTCTATTGTCAACAAACACTGAAAAGGTATGATGACATAGATATACACTAAGTGCGCAACTTTTATTAACCGATTTTGTATTTTCACGTATATTTCAAAAGATGATTTTCCATCCCGTGTTTCAAGCTTAACAATTAATAACTGGGTATACCAAGCAACAGGCTGGTGTAACTTACCTGAAGTAATTCACTTTGAACTGTATAATATATAATATAAAATAAACTACCGCACGTGGCATATGGTAACTGACGCACCACCTGACATAAAGCCTCAGTCGAATCAGATGACACAGAATTCGCACACGCAATCTCATTGGCCAAATACTCTGACCTGAGACATTGTATTTTATTTATTTATTTGATTTGTTTTTATTTGATTTTTTTTTTTTGATTGGTGTTTTACGCCGTACTCAAGAATATTTCACTTATACGACGGCGGCCAGCATTATGGTGGGTGGAAACCGGGCACAGCCCGGGGGAAACCCACGACCATCCGCAGGTTGCTGACAGACCTTCCCACTGATTTGTTTTTAACGCCGTACTCAAGAATATTTCACTTTTATACGACGGCGACCAGCATTATGGTGGCTCAATCGCTAATGTCATGCGTATTCTGTACTATGCTGTCTAGAGCGCGGGTATCCGTTGTGGACGGGCCCAGTGATGTGTGGATAGAGAAGTTTAGATCGCTGTGTTGAACAGATTGGACTCGGCTCTTTGCCCGGATCGATGCGATCACACAGCACACAGGCCGTGCTGCTGACGGATGACAGTCTAGCAGAGAAACCGCTTCTTTACTACACTTGACGATGTCACAGGCATGGAGAAAGACTCTTCTATAGACATTCCGTCGTGAAAGTACCAGTAAGATTCGAAAGTATCGGTTAGATGAGTCACAATTTAGTGTGAAATGCCTCCCTTCATGTGCCTGAAACTCGAGTGGAACAGGAATCCGTAGTATGTCCTGGACAGATCTTTGCTATGTTATCAACAGACGACGCACGTTCATGGAGCACGCGAACCTCTAATATACTGGCCTTAAGGGGACACGGCTAAACTTAACACTCCTAAATGTGTTACCGTTTCGTAGGGTACGCGGTGAATTACAAGGGTAAAATGATGAACAATTTGAATGAATCGTATTAATCTGAACACGCTAATTGCCTACACGTGTGTTATCGGACAAAACTCACATTTTACGGGTACTTACCGATGCGTATATACTATATCCCCTTCGCCTTCAAGACAATCGTTTGAGGAGATATTGTATCAATTCTAGACGGACCCATCCGAATTATTTTTTAATAGTGGTGCACAGGATGTGGGACTGTTTCACTCTTTAACTGCAATAAGCCTTTCTTTGCGGCTTGACACAGTACAGCGTGCGTCCTGATCATCATCATGTCCTGGAGCCTCCAAGGCGTGGACGGAAACCTATCCGGTTCAGAAGAACCATTGAATAACAGTGATCTAGTGAAAGACTCGTTAACAAACAGCTCTAATATAAGCTTCAGTGATCAACCATTTAGCGAAGAGTTGCACACACCCGCATATATACCAATATGTGTGGGTATTGCCAACGGAATTGTGTTCTTTACCGGTATCATTGGCAACAGTTTGGTGATGTTGGTGGTGTGCCGCGTCAAAGAGATGAGGTCTTCTACTAATTACTTCCTAATCAGCCTAAGTGCTGCTGACGCCCTTGTGCTTTTGATTTGCCAGCCAAGCGCTATTTTAGAGTTCTACGCTCAGGACAGATGGCTTCTTGGTCCTCAAATGTGTAAGTTTATCGTCACTATTTTGCCTTACATTATATACTTTCAACAAAGAATAGATTTATTGGAAAAGCGGATAGTTTTTTTGTTAACTGCACAGAGAAATTAATACCAGACAATACATTTTAGAAACTCTTACATATTCTTGCAATTTCTCGCAGGTATTAACTCTTAGTACATGATATGTTTCAATAACGTTTTTGAATCTATGAAGTCTTTGTTTAGGCTTTCAAACATGCTCCATGTTAGGAGTCACGGACAAGAAGTAAGAAATAATATATAAATAATAAAGAAAGTTTGCAACATGTAAGGAAGGAAGCTGTCAACAGGTTTCAGACACGCAGGGAAGACAGTCAATTTTAGACATTACATCCACTTCGAATCTGAAACTTGTAGTCAGTAAATACTTTCCATGTCAAATACAAATATACGTATTTCAGTCGCGCTTTGATTGCAACTGTTCTTAAAGCGATCACGTTGATGTAACAAACATAAATGCTACACAGCCACTCGCCCAGGGTTAAACCCCTGTAATTAGATATAAAACCCTTTCAGGCAGGAAGAATGAATAATAACTAATAATAACTAATAATAGTAACTAAGAATAATAACTAATAATAATGACTAATCATAATAACTACCAACTGGCATTTGACGTCCGCCGTTGACTTGGGCTTGTCAGCATAAAAACCATAGGCTGAAGATGTTATATTGTTTATATAAAGAGAACTAATAACTAGCAATACGTTGGAATTTGAAATTTTGAATTATAATTATATATCAAAGATACCTTTGGGCCTACGGCTAACATTACAATCTTATTCTGACAGTGGCTGATGAAAATAAATTTGCTACTTCCATATTGTTTTTATGATTTACAACTAAATGTGTTACTCCGCAGATAGATTTCTACACAAAGAAATGGTGTTTGGTTTTGTCATGTTCCATTTCGTCAACATTCTTTAGGTCAGGTGATATTGCAAAGGACAAGCATTCAAGCAAACGTTTAATTTCAAATCCCAAGATGCCTTGAAATAACTCATCTGACGTCTAATACAGTTCGTAATCTAAATGTGTAAAGTCACTCTCTACATTTACGAGAATCTGATAAATTCTAAATGACAGCTTGAGATATTTGATAATTGTAAAGAGAAAAAAAGGAAGGGTTAATATGAACGAGATACAGGAGATTTCAAAAAACATCCGCGGGTCATTCCGTGTGCATGCTCGGCAACTCTGGGCTGTCTTATTAATAGAAATGGATGTTTTCAAGTCACGCAATCAGCTGTTTAGTTCTGTCTTAATCAACGACAGATGAGATAAATGATGTACACACAATCGTGCACAGTAAAAAATTGTCTTGATGGTTCATGTTGTGCATATATCGGCAGTTAGAACTGAGCAAGTCATGTCGCAGGCCATCCAGATGAAAATTTCCAATTATTTATCACCAGGGACATATAAAGGATTTAATCTTTGTAGCAGAAATCATATCGTTCCGCTAATTCGATACGCCCAACCCGTGACCGTAGAGCTATACCTGCCTCAAAGGGTTTATCATTATGCCCCCAACGCTAAACGGGGCACCTGTATGAAACCACCTGTCTCAATAACCATTTGCATTGAATATATTTCCCATTAATCAAAGACCAGATTTGCACCGCGGCAGTTTAGCCTATGTTATACAAAGCCTTTATGTAGGAGAATTAATGAGCTCTTTGTGTTGTCATGGTTACACAATATGCAGTGGTAAATTACAGTAGGTTGTCTAAGTTGCTGAATGAGACAAATGAGATCGATAATCTTTTTAACGTCAGAAGGGTATTTGCCCTGCTACCAAAGAGTTTTGTTTGTTACAGAGAGTGATCTTAAACGTTTGTGTCTGACGAAGAGGCTGTCAGCACGTTTTACCTCAGGAAAGACGTACAGCTGTGACTGTCACTACCATCACTCTAATCGTTTCTGTATGACTCCAGACAAACACAATAAGGAATAGACAAATTGTCTTTACAGAATCACGGGAATTAGACAGCGGGAGCGTGCGAACTATCGGACGGGAATTCATTACTGACACGGCACGTCAGCTTAAGACCTTGATGCGTCTTGTTATGGCATGATATCAAGACGGCTATCATGATTGATTATATTTTAAAAGCCTAGCTCTCTTTCTGTTTATTCGGGTAAAACTTTAGCAGCAGTCGATCAACCTTTGACCCTCGGGCCGGTAATTGTCGAATGGAGGAGGTTTTTATATCAGGACCTGCCCGTTTTTCTTCATTCGTATTAGTGAAATATTCTTAAGTATCGATTTAAACCACAAACAAAAAATATTTTTAAAGCAAATATTACAGAAATACGTCTGACCCATTGCCTCGTCACGTCTGAACTATTGCTATCCACGAGCACGGTCGGTGAGGACGAAATCTGTAAACTTAAAGTGATTTAGCTCTTATCAATTCGTTGTTTTTCTTTGCAGTCAAACAAAATAATGCCAGCAAATACATATATATGTATAGCCACGTAACTTGGTACACTGAATATGTAAACGAGTCAGCTGTTTTAACTGTCATTCTTCTCGAGCGCCGTGTAGTGGTACACTTTAGTCTTATTTTGTATCACTATTATATGACTGAAATACTGCCATTATGGCGTAAAACGCCTTCTCTTTCATTCATTCTTAATTTAGAATATGGCCAAGAATTTTAGAAAAAATCACGTCTAGATAGTGTTTGGCTACTTTACCGATACTGAACTTCCGTTTATATATTTCTTTATTTATTTCTTTTTTTTTCTTTATTTGATTGGTGTCTTTACTGTCGTACTCAAGAATATTTTACGACGGCGACCAGCTTTATGTTGGGAGGAATCGAAGCAGAACGGGGATGGCAGGAGAACCACGACCGTCTGCAGGTTGTACTTCCCTTTATCTAATTGATGTGTAATAATACTGTGAGATACAAAGTAAGTCTTGGATTATTTACCATTGTGTTTGTTAGATAAAGTTATATGAGCTTAATTAGTTCGCTGTTAACCTGCGACCCAAGATAAGCCTATATGCGTACATCTCCACAACCCGAGATAAGCTTATTTGCGTACATCTCCACAACCCGAGATCAGCCTATTTGCGTACAGCTCCACAACTCGAGGTAAGTCAATTTGTGTACAGCTCCACGACCCAAGATAAGCCTATTTACGTACAGCTCGACGACCAAAGATAAGCCGGATGTCTATTCGCGTACAATTCAACTCTTGATGAGAATATCGGCGTTGAGTATCATAATCCGAGGGAAACCTTATTCGTGTACATGCAACTCCACGGCTTTTGCCCTGACTCAAGCATGTATGTGCTCTGTGCTGTCATACCATATTGTTTACGCCCATTCTCTGTCGTATTTTGTTTGTTTTTATGCAGTGTTGCTCCTCCAATTTCAAGATGATTTCTGACATGTTTAGTATCCGGTTGGCGGTGTGAGTGCTTTATTTATGTAACCGATCAGTGGTTTAAGTCTAATGCCCAGCAAACATTTCACTCTGAATGACCCAAGCGAACAGGTCGAAAATAAAACCGTTGCACCTGTCCGGCTATATAATAACAAACTTTCAGGACCTAAAACCTAAGGCAGCTAGAGAGGGATTTGAACCCATCACCAACTAACCTTGTGACCCTCAGAGTACCCATCTCAGTGATTACCATACCGAACCATTATTTTAGTGGTAGATAAACTTAACAAACCTTTCGCCGCAGAGTAGATGTAAAAACTCAATGAACGACGGTTCTAGGGTAGATCCAGAGAGTATACCTGCTATTGATTACCATCTTAAAATGACAAATTGCACGGTGTTAAATCTGCACAACCCGTTTCAATCCCGCTACCTTTAATTCTTCCCGCCATATATCTGCGTCCATTTGTATTAATACTGCAGACGACGTGACCGTAAAATTCTCAAGTCTGCTGGCCTGAGAAATAACAAATGAACATATCGGACAGAATCTCTTTGGATAGCGTGTGTTGGTTGTTTGATGCTGATGAGCCTTACTTGACACATTAAACATTAATCGGTGATTAGAAAGAAAGTGTGAAAGAGGACATTGTTGGTCAGAAATGTCACTGTTTTATTGTTACAAACTAGATATATAATACATAATCCACGCACAACATTGCGTGCGAGTGAAAGAGCTCCAAGCAGTGCAAACGCTTGATGTTTTCGTATGTAAATCAAATGTATCTATAGTTCCGAGAGATATTTGTCCAACATTTACTTTTAAATACAACATTTAAATACTTTCATTAAATATTTGCATCTCATATTTCACAATTTTGATACCAAAGAATTCTGCTTTGATTAGCTAAAAAACTATCATTACTACTGCCAAGAAAGAAAGGACAAAAATCTCAATGACGTTTTCAGAAGACACAGAAAGAGATGGACTTGGACATAATGTGAGAGAGTGGATTGAGTGAGTGAGTGCTTAGGGTTTAACGTCATAAGAAGAAAAAATACGTCTGGTGCACTCCACTACGGCGGTAACAATGATGTGTTTACAGATTTTATGTACAAAGCCAAACAATGTTATCATGATAATACAATGGACTAAGTCAGTCTTTAGAAGCCGAGAAAGAGGAGAAGCTCGCTGAATGGCCAAACAAAATGTACAGCCAAATCACTTACCTGTGAAAGCAAAGTTATGGAACAGGAACATCCTGTAGGCCTAATGCCTGAACAATGGACAGCATATCTCACCTGTATGAGCGCCAATGACTGCAAACATGAAGATTCGGCCCAATGAGTGAACAGTGGGCTTAACAAACTTCAACGTGAAAACAAAGATAACAAACCAGAGCTGAACGTGAGCTGACAAGTATTCTTTCCCAACAACTGAACAAGAAATTGCATGAATCAAGAAACTTGAGTATAGTGCTTAATGCCTGATAAACGAACAAAGTAAATCACTTGGATGACGTGCAATGACAAGAGACAGCCATGGCATGTGGTGTTACGGGCGTCAGGCCCGAACGAAGTAGGAAAAGAATAAATGACTTACTTAAGCAACTAAGTACAAACACCATTGCGCATCAGGTCAGACGTCCGAAAAACGGACAGAGGAAAGCAGTTACAAGAGTATGATAGTAAGAACGAAGAAACATCAGTCCCAATGTATGAAGAATGGACAATGTGATTCAGTTCGGTGAAGAAGCACAGGATAAAAACATAATATAATTATAGCCGTACAACAAAAAGAGCAAGACCAGAGCAGAGACGACAGTGTGACAGCTGGCAAATGGTCACACGCAACCGGTGATATGATTGGGCTGAGCACAAACAAAAAAACTGGAGCAATCATCCAGTCGTCGGTACAATGGATTGAGTAAAGCAGTTAAGTGAGCGGACAAATACAACAAACAGGAGCATAAAATGACTGAACAATAGACATAGTGAATCAAATTCATGAACGAGCACAGGTAAATAGTGGGAACATTAAGCTGAATGACTGAACATAGGATTTAGCTGCAAGACCAATCTCTGATCAACGGACAACGTGAATAATAACCGTAATCAATCACCGCAAACTACAATTTTTACGACTTAGTGTATAGTGTATTAGGATCATTGCTAAGGGATAGGTTAGGGGTGGTATTTTAAAAAGTCCCGGTTTCCACCCACCATAATGCTGGCCGCCGTCGTATAAGTGAAATATTCTTGAGTACGGAACCCATATTAAGGTAACTGATACAGTCCTTTATGCACTGAGCTGGAGTTTCGAATTCATGTTTCTCCTGTAAACCAGCTCTTTGATAGTCTTGCTACCTTGTTTAAGTTTCACGATGATATAATTCTAGCTTGATTTGGAATCAGTCTTTATCCCTAAGTATAAAGAAAACTGTTGTATTATCATTAGTCCAGTCTACGTTTGCCACGCCCGTTAATCCTCAGCCTAAGACAACCGCCATTCCTCGATGATTGATTTCCATCATTCATGGATTCATAACTATTTACCAGCAGTTGTAGACATCGTGATCAGTTATGCGTATAATTATGGAAAGGAGCAGGCAACATGATCAAGTCTGCCTCTATTAAGAAGACAAATTTCATATAGCTAAATGACAGTGGTTATTTACTGGCCTTGTCTTTCCTGGTTTATATGGTTTCACAGAAGAAAAGAACAAGAGCTCTACTGACCAGTTATGGCTGGTCGCTTGATGGCGGGAGTGTTGAGTTGTGCAGTGGTGGGAATAGTGTACCTTTTAGACGAGGTGTGAAGAACGGATTAGATGGTAACCCTTGAGATTCCCAAGAGGACCAGCATCGACGATTCCGAGAAGATGTCTTAAGAGTTTAAGCACATTTTCTAGTTTCTTATGTCACGGTGGCAGAAATAAACCATTACGTGGCAATGCACTTTTCGCAAACTAATTATGGATGGACATTGAAGGCTTTTATGGCATTCTGCTATGGATGCTTCCAACAGTTCCGTGGGGAAATTCACGTCTGACCCCGTCCAGAAGGAATTGTACATTAGATTCCCCTGCAACATGTTTTCCTACCATTGGTAATATCAATGAGTACCAGTGAAGAATAAGGACGACGTCTACGTTTTAAACGCAAAGTAGCAGCCAATCTGTAAAACCTGTGTTACTCTTACAAAACAGGCACCATGTGTAACGTGCATTTGAACGAACAATGAGGGACACACGTTAGATAGTAAGGGTATTTCATGTAGCATTGTTAAAGATTTCTTAAATGGCACACTGATTGTTGTCTGTTTGGGAATAGCGGTTCCCCAGTTGTAACAACCGCTGTTTTTAGAATCATTTCCTTATGTCAGTGATAGCCACTTAATGGTTTGATTGGTTAGCGGGCAGTGTCTCACAGATTCTGTGAAATGTCACTGGTAACCTGATGCTACCAGATCTTACCCAGTGCATTTAGGAGATAGTACACCAAATGCTGACAGTTGTCGAGAACACTAAGAGATAGGAAACCAGATGCTGACAGTTGCCCAGAACACTGTGAGATAGGATACTAGTTGGTGACAGTTATCCAACAGCACAAGGAGATAGGAAACCAGATGATGACAGTTGCTCAGTGCGCTAGGAGAAAAGGAAGACAGATGCACAGAGTACACAGTAACATGCGACATGCGACAAGCAATGTTCCAGAAATTGCTATTTGCATATATGCCTTTCAAATTTGTATTTCGCAAATACATCTGGTATTTATCCATTTTGATATCCATTTCACTGTTTTCATGCCATATTTAAGGATATTCCCATTGTCACATGTTCATCTGTTCTATTGTGATTGTACATAAGTGACTGTTTTATGATGTTCGAAAGCTAAAACACACGCCGTCTTGAACTGAAGAGGCCTAACAAACAGCATGTACATGTTCTCAGCAAGCAGCAGTACCAAAGAGTGAGTGAGTGGGTGCTTGGGGATTAACGTCAAACTGTTCAATTTTTCAGTCATGCGACGACGATGGAATCCTTAGAATGCATGTAATGTGCCCTCTTGTTGCAGGACGGATTTCCATCCCTCTTTTATCTAGTGCTGCTTCACTGAGACGCCTTGCCGAAGGCAAGTAAGCGGACGCTCTACCAACTGCTGTCTGGGCCGGTCAGTACCATAGAGTGTGAGTGCTCGCATGACAGTACGTCATCCCATTATACTGCGGAGACGTGCCCTATGTAAGCAGGACGTATCCATCGACAACCTACACTGTGCACATACAAGCACTTCTTGTTATACCCACTATAGTACAACGTTATATTATCACTATTTCATACAATGCACATATTAAACACTTTAAAATACTAGGTGCCAAATAGTAAGGCATAGGCTGAATTTTTACTTCAAAGGCGGGTAATTTATTTAATAGCCTGTCATTTTCAGCCAAGCTACACCAGAATCAAATTGAGCCATAACACCATGTCGCAAGTGGACGTTCCTCTCAGCCTCTGTTGTCACCATATTTTCTGAATTTGCGTTTCATTGTTGAGATTGCATACTTATTGTATACCATTACATGCACTCATATTTTAGGGATAATTCGCCAGTGTGGCACTTCATATGCCAATGCGAAGCGTAGACATTTCTTCAATATTTACTGAAGCTTCTCTGGTATGGATTTACTCATTCTACTCATTTGTCACAGGGCCGCATGACACTTATTTGGCCAGATGCAAAAGATGAAAATTTATACGCACATGTACTTTTAGAATTTCACACGCAAAAGGCCCGATTTAAATGCTACATTTCTTTTAAATATTGGGTGGAGTTCAATATGTTTTGACGAAGGGCCACACCAGTTACCTAAGCTGCTGTCGACTTGTAAAAAAATTCATAAACGATGTATATTTTGTCTCTTGCAGTGTACGATCTCACGGCAGTATCGTTTTAGATTTGGATGTTGGGAATATCTTTTATAAAAAAAACAATGTAGTCTACTTTCTGAGACAGTAATGTTTGCTGCGTGGAGTTCGCTCTCACCCATATTGGTGCAGCAACTGTAAAACAAATTACACTCCACGCCTGTTGTCCAGTATGCAATTTGTTTGTGAATAACTATGATGTCCCCAGAGGCAAAGCGTTCTTGGCGTTGAATCCAGTCTTATGGATTTCAACACTATGAAATAGAAAAAGTATTCTAATCGCATTTTCCCAGCATTAGTACAGACGTACAACATATCCATGTGTAGAGTTTGTTTTGTCACGCATCATTAAAGAAAGGCAATTTTGGTAGCGAGAAGGACTGATTCTACAGACAGCTGAAAATAGGCAACAGGTTAAAATAAGAAGAATATAACATCGTTTCATCGCTTCTGTCGCTGAGCGATAGATTGACAGTACGATGAAGGCCTTACCAGGGTTCCATAATGGACCGGTGCCAGTAAATTAACAATAACAGATCTGAGACAGAACGTTTTATGATGTGAAATGTCTTGTAGAATATAGCTCTACACGCCTCAATCACGGAAATGATATTCCATTAAGAGAACAGTTTGACCTTACCGGTTCTTAATTTGTACATGTAAATTATAAGCAAGATGTTTCTCCAAACTAATGTCATGACAATAGCGGCCCAGTCACATTCAGTAAAAACGTTTTACCTTGAAAAAGTTCGAAAGCAGTAGACAAGTGTGTTCGTGAGCCGCCTGGGTGACCGAAAAACACCTACAGACATCGATTTCATGCCAACCCGAAGATAATTTACTGTGCCGTGATGTATGATAGATTAGCCCTGGAGCACTCGTAACGTTTAATACGTGACATATGCTCGAAATGACATGTACTCGCATTGGGAATTATCTTTGTGTCATTAACATGTAAAAATGTGCGGAGTGAAACGACAGGATACTTAATTCTGCTCATAAGCTCAACTAGTTCTCAAATGTCCACTCAGCTGAGAAAAGAAAAAACCTGATTGTGACGTGTAAATGCAAATTTCAAACTGCTGAAATGTGTTTTTGATAGAACATTTACTGTTTCAGGAAATGGACCTCGGTCCAAGAAGAATTCTCCTTGAATTAAAAATAACAGAATAATTAACAGCCTCTCCTTGAATTAAAAATAACAGAATAATTAACATCCCATCGTTTTAGTGGGGATGTTTTAGCCAGGAAAAATGCATATACGCCATTTGCTTGTTTTGATTCTGACTTTATGCGTAGTATAAGCCTAACACAGGCTTGATAGCGTTCCACGTTTTTCCTTCGTAGTTTCATAATCTTGCGAAGTTGAACAATCGCATCGAGGCCGTTTCGATAGATATCCCTATAGTTCATATTTTGTACATTATGTCACAAGGCGGTGTTTAAATAACCTCATATAAACTTGTATTTCAAACTCAACTGGTATTCATAATTAGTCAGATTTATAACTTTTTCAGATGGATTAGGAGTTTAAAAGGTAGTATAAGATATAGCTGTATTGTTCATCAAGAAAACTTGTTTAAATTTTAAATCAAAATTTCAGAGAAAGTTATCCAAAACTATTTATGGTATTTTTCATACATTTTCCAGTGATGTGCCCTATGGTGAGGGTTACCCTCTTTAAGGGTATTTGCCTGTTGCTCCATTGTCTCTCGATAAATAAACATTTTAAATAATAAAAATTTATACCATCTAAATGTACGAAACCTGCCTATAATAAATTACTGATTTGAACTATCATATTTGTGATAGTAATCACCTAACCGGCAAACTGTTAATCTAACCGAATTGAAAAAAAAACTGTTCTAATTTACAGTTATGAATTATACATAGTGTTAACTACTGGTATATTAAGACACAGTTCAAACTTTCAAACGATGTGACTTAGACAGAGACAACATAGTTTGTCAGAAAATTGCACGGTGAATGGGACAATTTTATAATTTTTTTTTTACTTCTTCAGTATGGTTCCAGAAATTGAGTTTTCTAGTGATTGTATTCTAATCTCGCCTAGATGTTTCGTTTACCATGAGGACAGAGTACACTTCAATTCAGCAACACTGTTGGAACTGTATTTCAGTCACGACCTCAGATCAGACCAGATCAGTACTTCCATTTTTGTATCTTTCTGGGAACAATCAAGGATAAATAGGTTTGGGATATCGACGAAACTCCCTGATAGCCTCGGATACAGCCTTACAATTGCTGTGCATTCATGGGCCACGTTGGCCGATTATTTACACGTGAAAACAGCTTCTAAAATAGCATGGGCCCTCCAACTATTTTTTTTTCATAGAACTTGTGCGCGGTTACTGCATGCAGTAGTGCAAAACAACATTAAATGTGCATGCCACCATGAATCGATGTATCTGCTGGTAGCAGTAATGAGATTGTTCAGTTGGGACATATAATCAAATATACCGTTAATCAAGCCAGATAGTGCCCCCGATCAAACAATGTGAGAATAATGACCTAACACCAGCTAGTAGCTTCACAAAAAGTGGGTGGAATGCCAAACTCAATTCGAAAATAGTAATAAGTAAGGGAATTAATGAAAACATAAACTTACTTGATTTTAGCTATTGTTTCCCGATGGCCCCAAAGTCTTTCTCAGACACAGGCACTGCTAGGGGGTTGGCAGAATAATTGTTTCACCATGAAAACTCCGCAATATGCAATGTCTCCGAAGCACACTGTGAAACTACTTTTTTCCAAGGATTGAAGATCATCAGTGTTGTGTTTAACTGTTTATCTTGAAATGTAGGCTCCTAAAGAGTTATAATGACTACAGATCGATCAACACGTCTTCATTTAAAGGAAATGGATATCATCCTGTACTGGAAAGGGAGGACTCCGTGGCTCAGTTGTTTAGCACGCTAGCGCAACGTAATGACCCAGCAGTCTCACCAATGCGGTCGCTGTGAGTTCAAGTCCAGCCGTACATGGGAAGCAACCTGGGGATGGTCGTGAGTTTCCACCGGGCTCCTACCATAATGCTGGCCGCCGTCGTATAAGTGAAATATTCTTGACTACGGCGTAAAACACAAATCAAATAAATAAATGTACTGGAAAATATATCAAATAAAACTTATCCTTATTTTTTCAACTTCAGCAATATCTCTGGTACAGAAAAACTGCCACCGGTTTGCGCGGCATCAGCTTTTTTATCCCACTGTTCAGCGGAAACGAGGGATATTGGTTTGGATCTGTCCATCTGTTTTCAGTTTCTGTGCAAGAACTGCGTCAAATATTATCCGTTTTTGACAGAAGTTTCTGTGCAGGTTTACTTTGTCGTACGTCATATCAAGCTTAAAACCGACCACATACTAGCATATGTTTTGCACAAGTAAAGATTTCCTTTAATTCTGACTGGTCGTTGGTTTACGTACAATTAATAAGTCTGTTGTTCAACTTTTTGGTCATTGTTGTAGTCATGAAGTCCAACAGATAAAAAGATATATATTGGGGACGTAAATATTTCATCGGTGACATTTACTAACATGGGCATGTGCTAATGATGACACTGTCGTTGCTGCTCTAGTTTTACTCTCTGTCTTGTAAGTCTTTCATATCACATATTGTTTCAATCGTCAGATTGGCAGTACAAATTGAGACATATGTAGCTGTAGATGAAAAAACCTGAAATCTGATATTCGTCATAGTTCAAGTAAACTGATACAAAAGAGTAGGCCTACTTGAAAACAGGTTCTGTTGAACAAATGAGTCTGATGTCTTTTAATTTGGTTGGGGAAATATTGCAATTACGTACATGTACTGATAGCAAATGTAAACGCATGCTAGTACAGTGTTCTGTTTATACAAGATACGCTTTCTGTATGTTGACTTAATTGTTCATCATATTGAAAATAACCATTTGTCCTTGTTTCAGGCAAATTGGTACCTTTCCTGGAGAATGCTGTGGCCTACACATCGATCTTGACACTGCTGGTGATAAGTATAGAACGATATGTAGCAATATGTCACCCATTTGCGGTGCACACAACCTTTACGGAGAAAAAGACGGCTAAAACAGTGTTCGCTGTATGGGCGGCTGCCTTCGCTATATCTTTACCCTTTATAGTCTTGACAGGAGAGGAAACAGCTATATTCCATGACAAGTCCGTGGTGAAAGTATGCAAGACGAGAATACAGGATTCCTGGCACCATTTCTATCTTCTCTTCACAGTCATAATGTTGTTTTTTGTGCCAATGGCAGTGCTCATCGCCCTGTACACGTGTATATTGCTCAAACTGCGCACTGAGAACATGGAGATAGGCCAGTGTAGCACTGAACGTCGTGACCGACGTCAAGTCGTGATTATCCTTATCTCGGTCATAGTGCTGTTTTTCGTGTGTTTGCTACCGGTGCGTGTCCTGACCCTATGGAAGGTATACACGTCCACGACTAACATCGAGGCCCTCGGTCTGGAGGGTTACCTGAATCTGATCTGGTTTGTGAGGATCATGATGTACATAAACAGTGCTGGTAATCCCATCATCTACAACATGGTCTCAACCAAGTTCAGGACGGCTTTCGTTCGCTGTTTACCGTTCTTTAAGCGCGGCAGGAGGGGTTTCCGACGCAGTAGCAGTTTTCGGAGTTCTCAGCCTTCTTTTTCATCGACGTACCTTAAGGATTATCGCGATTTGGACGGATTTGAGTCAAACCTCATGGTCAGGGGGGACGGAATGGGTGAGCAGGACACCATCAGCGACAGGGAATCCAGGGGCCTTTAGTGTCAGTATCGCACGAACGCATAGACGAACAAACCTTCATGACGGATGCACAAATCTGTCCACAAAAAACCCCCAGCTATATATCGTTTCTGAAACATTGAATTAAGACATCAAACTGAACGACTGCTACACGCCTATATTGTGTTTTTGTACTAATTTTTCTCATTTCTGTGCATGTTGTTGATACGGATGCTTTGTGGATTGTCGGGAAACTTCATAACTGAGACATACCTGAGTACTGGGTATTTTAATGAACTTGACATGATCAGTGCGTGAGGCTTTTTGTTGTGCACGACGCTACGTAAAACACAGTTACTGATTCGACTGTGTATTTAGGGACATTGTATGAACGTCATATCTGGATGACAGCAATAGCCATTTACTGGGCAAGACTGAAATGAATTCAATAAAAAAAAAACTGGTTAACAAACTGATCAGTAGGACTATATATAATTCATAGACTATTTTCCGATTTGCATATGATGGGAATGCTTACGATGTTCACATATACTGACATAATTGTTTGTAAATATATGGATATACAACGGTTCTACGGCCATGAGAACTCGGATGACTTTAACATCATGACCTGAGTGTAAAGCAAATTTATTTTCATCAGCATTTATTTTCTTACTCAAAACTAGGCCAATGAGGTAAAGAATTTCACTAGGGACATTTGTGGACGTCATATATTATGTATTAATGAAACAGGATCGGGATATTATCGAACATATTTGGTTGAGGGTTATATCAACAGCTTTTACATTACCCCGTGATTTCCAATGAATTCAGTGTGAATGGAGGTATATATATATATATTATTATTATTATTATTATTATTACATATTATATATATTAAAAGCTTGAAACATTTTTAATCTGTTCCTCAAATGTAATATCTGTGAATGTTGCCTAGACTTGTAAAAGGATATAGAAACTTTTATAACCTACCTTCTATCATTTAACCTGATAATGATTTCCTGTTAAGCATCGCATCTTTGCAGTTTCTAACCGTAATAAGTCAATGAAAGCAATTGATCTCATTTTATACTGTAACAAAATGTGTCCATTTAATATATTTACACTATTGTGTTGTCCGATATTTGGACAAATATTGGTATAGTAAACGTTAATGACGGTTGAATGAGTTAGTGCCTATTTAATGACTGGATATATGTATATATATTTATGATGAACTGACATTGTAACATATCATTATTATACAGTATAATATACAGTATAATGAGAACAGGTGAACTGACATCCAGTTAAAGGGCAAAAACGTTATATATCTTCATTATGTGATGGAGGTAGCAGGTCTGAAGTTCGATTTAAACGGAACTGATCTTCACAAAACAGAACATTTCTTTAAGAGACGTATTGTTTTGAAAGAATCTGTCCAAATAACAATTGTGGCGCCAACGTATTCCTGTCCATTGTACGTGATGCACTATAACGATTTTTAGCTTGGGCAAAAGCTTAGGCAAGCTGTTGAATTGTTTGCTGTGTTACTAGGATATGCTCTCTCATGTGATGGTAACCTCACCAAAAGTCAGATTAAAAAACTGCTACTTGTTTATAGCGACTCGGGTCTCGCTAACTTGCATGCGAACAACGGAAGCGGGTACACGATATGACTTTCATGCAAGTGAGATTAGATACTTTGTGCATATAGCCATTCCTTGTAACAAATCTATTTCTATATTGTGTTATCAACGCTTCGTGGTTTTAAATGAGTATAGATATATGTAAACGTGTTGTGGTTTGTACTGCACAGCTCGCTGTTGCTGCCACATGCCAAATTACTTTACAAAATCAGATATTAGTAGCCAAGATATTTTGTCGGGATAAAATTGTTTAAGCTGTATATATATGGAAAGTTTTGCTGCTGTTGAGTCCGGTGAAATAGATTCGTGTTACAACCTATCGAACACAACGGAATTACACAAACCTCTATGTTTGCTAAAGAGATAGATGAATAAAGGTGGGTACATCAGTATTATATCTGTCTAAATGTTTTGAATGTTTTCTATGCATATATGCTATACATGTTAAAGTATTAAAAATATTCAGGGAGCTTTAAACAATTCCGAACAATAAATTGACGACTAAATGTCCTTGATGGAGATAAATTAGATCACATGACCTCACCATCCAGGAAAATCGAGCAAATGATTCAGATAACGTCTAAAACGAGAGTCCACGCCATTTGTTGTAACCGTTACTTCTAAACATACAGTCCTGGGTTAAAGAATATTTCTTTATTTAACTAATTCACTTTGATCATAGCGATTGCTTTGCGGTGACGGGATTATAAGTTACTGGGTAAACTGAGCACCCGGACAGCCAATGCGCCAGTCACATGAACAATGGTTGCGTGAGAAAGAACTGGAGAGAGCGCGGTCCTAAGCTGAGGGGACATCTATGTGAGGGGGTACGCTTTCTACACATCTAACTCAGCGTGGGCTTCGTACTTATAGCCAACACTGAGACGAAATATTAAATTTGAAATGTTAAGTACTTGATTAATACCGCAATGCTAGTTGGAAAGAAATTCAATATAATGAATGGACAGCTCACAACTGCCCTGGGTGGCAAACCAAGTAAATGAGCTCTTCAAACAAACTACTAAATCTGTTTAACGAATACATGTTGGTTGTTTGCATCCGAAACTGATCAGTTTTGAATCTAATACGCTTGGTGAAAAATTGAGGAAGAATCAGGAGTGCTATTATAAGTGTTAAGAATGACCTAACTGGGCACTGAACTCTTGAGGCTTTGAGTCTTCCTTCGAAAATAGAGATGTGGTGAGATAAAACCTAACAGCTCAAGCGATGTAAAAAGACGCTGGCCGTTTGTCGAACATCAGATCATGTTCCGGTTTTATGAAAGCGATTGATTTGCCCTGCATAATTCTCAACTGAGGTCTGCTACACGGGAACCCAATTTCTTGCAGTCTTTGTGCATTTTTTTAACGCAAAGGTTTTATAAAATTTAAACGTTATCACCTTACATGTAATTTTACTGGATCATTCTTCATTTCACTGGGGTGTTATTGAGACATCAAAGCAGATAAAAATATACATAAAAAAGCTGCGTGTTTCGAGGCAGGTACTTTATCTCTGTTCTAAGAAAAGGCAGAACACGAAATCCTTGGTGTTTCATTTTAATCTCAGTTTTAATTACAAGCTGTCAAGAATGAGACTTTCTCTCGTGAAGAAAAATTCAGAACTAGGAAGAACCTTATTTTGTACACCGAAAACCTATATGGTGGTAGCTGAGCAATTCCATTAAAGTCAGCAAGCGAAACCGCATACAGGTTCAGATTTCACATGTCAATTTACTTTTCTTCCTCGGAGAAACGTTTTTCTTCATCTTTTCCTATTTAAATTCCTCTACATATAAAAGGCTGACATAAGAATTGCATTTCTAGGGAATTGGCCGTCAGGCTGTTCCAACTGCGCCGTATTGTTAAATGTTATTCAAAAAGAACCGTAACACTAAGAAGATTTGTATCATCTGTTCACGGCACTCATCAAAATATGTCAGTTAAAATAGTATTGCACGCGTGACCCCTTTCTATGTTAAGCTAGAAAAATATTAAATTTACACGCCAATGCATTTCAGTTTTGAATCAACTGTGTTTTGTGATTGGTTAATGTGTAATTTAAAATATTAAAAGTTTTGGAGCTATCGGTGTACCCTGGACACACTATATTATTGCAATAAAGCATTAGTGAGGCAGCTAAAATCCGAACACAGTGGACAGAGCTTTGGTATGAAAATCCCACCGAACAATGGCGTGATATAACTGTAGTCTTCATACAGATGTCGTCAAAGCAGAAAAGGACAAAAACCTGAGTATTGTTAATACCAAATAATATTAAATTTTCAAGCACACAATTGTTTGTCTAGATTTTCTGCTAAAATTTAAAATCGTGTAACATATGGGCAAATTGAAAGAGAGATGGACAAGTACATTCGTTCAATTTTGACATCACTGTAAAAAGTGTAAGTGTTTATTTATAACACCACAGTGAAAGAGGTTTCCTGAAGTTCGGCATCACAATTTGCAGGATTTAATCAAACTTTAATACTTCACACTGAATATTTCATATAAACAAGATGCGTTTTATTCAGTAGCTCGATTGCTTTCTTTCTCCTTGAGTAAAATGTAGTGTTGAATCTCTATAAGTGACCGTTTTAGCTGCAACGATGGTGGACAAGTTGTCGCAGAACGACTCTAGTATAACTATATACAAGGTAGCCTTGGGCTGGAATTTTCCCACACTTCCCTGCTTCCGTATAGTTTGCGATGTTTTTGAGTGGTAATAAGCAGTCAACAGCGTTCACTTAGGTCTTTATTTTATTGTATTTTGTTTATCTTAATGAGGTTTTACTTCTACGCGGGCGGCCAGCAACAGGACCTGGTCCCAACAACAGGAAAAGAAAACAGGGGCATTGAGAAACACATTAATAAAGTGTACATAAATGTATGGAAAGGAAGGAAGAATCAATCTATATACATGTATAATGGACGAATATTATACGCCTCCTATGACGCAGTCACTCAAAGCATTCGATAATATAATGTAATAATAAGTCCTGGTAAAGCACATGCAGGCAGTCAGGCAAACGGCAGGTGAACAGCCACACAGTTTTGTTCAGTAGGGCCTCATTTTTTATATCCTTTTTTTTAAAGTTTATTTAAATGGTGTTTTACGCCAGAATTATTTTTCTCATATAAAGAAAACCATAAACTAATACTTCTTTGCAATATCTCAACATAGATCGATTTTATGCTTTACAGAATCGCCCACACTACACTTTCATCTACATTTACTGCACAGAAGGCTGTCATTGTTGTGTATCATCCTTGTATGAGCTAAAATTTTAATGTTAATCAATGTTGCTATTCTGAGAGAAGCCAAGAAGCTAGGTTGTGACAGTACAGGCCAATGTACAATAAAGTTGCTATAACTATGGTTTAAAATGTTTTTGCAGAAGGTTATTTGTACTTTATGGCGAAGAGTGGCTTTTTTAATTTGCAAATCTTTCATTTCGATTATCATGATGATGATCTTTGACATTTCAGCTAACGTCATCTGAAAGCTCTCGACGTTTTTTCAGTTACGCACAGATAGTTGCTTAATGTACCGTTCATGTTACTGTCAATTGATTTCTCGTATATAGTATAGGAATCCATACACTGAGCGAAGAAACGGATATCGCATTTTGATGTTTTCAGGTTAAAAAGTCAGATTACCATTGAACTGAAATACCTGTTATTGGAATATCAGTTACCGAGAATGCGTCAATTATCGTTTGTATATTTGGATATGGGAAACAAACTAATGAAATGTTTGCTCATCGGTGTGAGGATAATGTGGCAAAAAGTCTATACGCTGAGAAGATGACACATGAACAAGGTATTATTCACGAGTAACTTTCAGGCATGCTTAGATGTGTGCAGGGGAACGTGTTGATCGACTGAAACAAATGTAGCTGATTTTTCTATCACTCGTATATGTGTGAAACCAATAGTAATCAAATGCTGCTGTATAGAAAAACTCTAACAGATCTCTGTAGAAAAGCAAACTACTAGAAACCATAAGAACTGAATCTCTGAATAATGTTATAATGTAGCCGATTTTCAGGTAACTGGAGACACTGCTATATGTGGGTTATATCCTTTGGGTATTCAAACTATTAATAAGTCCATACAGAGTATCAACTCAAAACTCGAATGCTGAATTTATTCTAATATGAAACACAACTCCAATGTCCAACATACATTACTATAGATCCTTGGTTTAGACAATACACTAAAAGCTCTCAACGGTTTTAGTTTCTGAGCCAAAGCACAGTTCTGTAAACACTATTGTGTTTTAGTTTGTAGCTTCAAGTCCCTCATGAAGGGATAATGGACATTGTTCAGAATTCAAAGTGATGATTGTCACTTGTACACTGAGTCCAGCCTATTACAGTCATGCAATGATCATGCCTAAGTCCAGAATATTAGCCTCAGTTCAGCATTCAATTCACAATAGAGTTACTGCGTAGAAACTGCTTAGTCCCCGAACTTAGCTTACCGAACTCCAAACTGAATGATTACTCAATCCAAATAATCGGGGAGTCCTCAGGCTAGCCAAAAGCCAGTTATGAATTCACAGTGAAAGCATTGTCCAAAGACTGGATGGTCCCCATAGCGTTGCTCAGGAACTGGATAACTGGTTTAGTCCCCGGGACTAGTTGAGCAAAACATCAAAACTGAATCGTCATCAATATCTGAATGATCTGGGTCCTCAAGCTAACTCTAAGTTCTGAATTCACTGTGGAATAACTCTCCAAAGTAAAACTGGACGCTCCCAAATGTTCCCTCAAAACTGGATGCTCGCCAGGACTAGCTTAACGAAACGCCAAACTGAATGGTCATCCGTTTCCAGTGAGTTAGGGATTCTCAGTCCAGAGACTTTTAGTCTTGCTAGGTCTTGTGGAATTTTGCCTGGCGTTGGGTGTCGGAGTTTTGGATCTTTACCGCCAAGTTGTTTGCGCTTTACCGCCTCTCCACCATCCTACACCATCTACCAGAATGTTCTTGTTGAAATACTGGTTTTAGGGCCACTTCCCTTTCGGGTATCCTGACCCGTCAATTCAGCACATTTCACTACCAGAGTGAATGTTGTCAGTCCCTTCCGAGCCGAACAGAGAGGCATTTGAATGGATGACGATAACTCAGATCTGATAGATCTATCCACGTTGTCGTCTGGTAAGACAGGAACGTTTACATCCACAATATCCGCTGATGGTTCAGATATCGTTTTCCTGTTTCTCGATTTTTTCCTTCAGAATATGATTAATTTAAGCATCTTCAGGAATCCTAATGTTTAACAAGTGGATTATTTCATAACCTTAAACCACACAGTTAAACGTCTTAAATCTAACAATCAACAATGTCTCCTAAAATTAACGAATTTGGAAATATCCATCATATCTCATAAATTACAACGACGACAACCTAAGACAGGGTAACCAAAAGTGAATGACATTAAATACTGAAGTCCTACTAATTACGAGGTAATAACCATTAAACTTCTCACTACAATGTCGTGAAATAATACCACGATCACCAAAAATAATATTATCAAATTACAAAAAGTTTGCAGAATCAAAAAATTAATGACTTTCCCAAACATTTTCCGCCCTTCCTGTTTTTGACGGCAGCGGGCGTCACGACAACCCTAACATTGTCAGGATTCAAAACAACTGTAACCCTATCAGGTGTCAAGACTAACACTACCAGACGCCAAAACAATCCTGGTACTGTCAGGAGTCGAGACAACCCTGGTACTGTCAGGCGTCAAGACAACCTCAACACTGTCAGGCGTCAATACAATATTACCACTGTCAGGCGTCAAGACAACCCTACCACTGTCAGACGTCAATACAACATTACCACTGTCAGGCGTCGAGACAACCTAAACACTGTCAGACGTCAAGACAGCTCTAACACTGTCAGGCGTCAATACAACATTACCACTGTCAGGCGTCACGACAATCCTACCACTGTCAGGCGTCAATACAACATTACCACTGTCAGGCGTCAAGACAACCTAAACACTGTCAGCCGTCAAGACAACCTAAACACTGTCAGGCGTCAATACAACATTACCACTGTCAGGCGCCAAAACAACTCTGGTACTGTCAGGAGTCAAGACAACCCTGGTAATGTCAGGCGTCAAGACAACCCTAACACTGTCAGGCGTTAAGACAACTCTAACACTGTCAGGCGTCAAGACAACCCTAACACTGCCAGACGCCAAAACAACCCTGGTACTGTCAGGAGTCGAGACAACCCTACTACTGTCAGGCGTCAAGACAACTCTAACCTTATCAAGCGTAAAGACAACTCTAACATTGCCAGGCGTCAAGACAACCCTAACACTACCAGACGCCAAAACAACCCTGGTACTGTTAGGAGTCAAGACAAGCCTACCACTGTCATGCGCCAAAACAACCCTGGTACTGTCAGGAGTCGAGACAACTCTACTACTGCCAGGCGTCAAGACAACCTAAACACTGTCAGGCGTCAAGACAACCCTAACACTACCAGACGCCAAAACAACCCTGGTACTGTTAGTAGTCAAGACAAGCCTACCACTGTCAGGCGCCAAAACAACCCTGGTACTGTCAGGAGTCGAGACAACACCCTGGTACTGTCAGGAGTCTAGACAACTCTACTACTGCCAGGCGTCAAGACAACCTAAACACTGTCAGGCGTCAAGACAACCCTAACACTACCAGACGCCAAAACAACCCTGGTACTGTCAGGAGTCGAGACAACCCTACTACTGTCAGCCGTCGAGACAATCTAAACACTGTCAGGCGTCAAGACAACTCTAACACTACCAGACGCCAAAACAACCGTGGTACTGTCAGGAGTCGAGACAACCCTACTACTGTCAGGCTTCAAGACAGCTCTAACCCTATCGGGCGTCAAGACAACCCTAACACTACCAGACTCCGAAACAACCTTGGTACTGTCAGGAGTCGAGACAACCCTACTACTGTCAGGCGTCGAGGCAACCTAAACACTGTCAGGCGTCAAGACAACTCTAACATTGCCAGGCGTCAAGACAACTCTAACACCGTCAGGCTTCAATACAACATTACCACTGTCAGGCTCCAAAACAACCCTGGTACTCTCAGGAGTCGAGACAACCCTACCACTGTCAGGCGTCAAGACAACCTAAACACTGTCAGGCGCCGAGACAACCTAAACACTGTCAGGGGTCAAGACAACTCTAACACTGTCAGGCGTCAAGACAACTCTAACACCGTCAGGCTTCAATACAACATTACCACTGTCAGGCGCCAAAAACCATGAGAAAGTGAATTAGATATTTAAGCTTTGTAAAGTCACCATTGTGTGTTCAGTAGTAAAATTAACATACAATTACTTCCGAAGTTCCCGTAAGACGTCTTTCCCGAAATCCATTTCTGTACTCCACGCCTAGCATACTGTTCCCTCATTATTTAGGATTTGTTTGACAGACTAGTATTGTTTGTCATAAGGCAGTTTCGATTTTATAAAGTTCAAAATAGATTATGCAAATCAACCTATGTGTTCCGTATAAATTATTTAGTAAATACGTAAATCGTTAGACTTCAGCCTGGGTTTTGTCCGTATATGGATACGTTTTAATGGTTAACCACAGAATGCAGGCGTACAAGCAGGTATTTCAGCGTTCAAACAAGACGAATCATCTGTATTCACACAGGAAATGTGTTTTAACTCCGCTAAAGTCCAAAAGAACGAGCTTAATACTGTTGTTAGGGCATTTAGGACAACCAGAAATTGATGATAGATTTATTCTCAGTGCATTTTCCTGTAGATCAGCAGCTCTCTTCTAACTGTAAATCTCCAAGCAATTGCGTCGTTACGAAGGCTGCATTGTAACGGTTCATCATGCCATGTGTTTTCACAGCCAAAACGGAGTAAAGGTGCGATAGCCAATCGAATATGCAGCATTGTGATGTAAAATGTGTCTCTCAAAGTCGGCGGTAAATCAATTAAAAACCGTACAACTTACAACAGGAACTTGTATTTGTACGGTATATTTTGTATATCTACTCCATATGTTTCTGTATTTACAATACTTTTCTAGACTTTAGGATAGCCTACTATCATTTTTTACAAGTAGCATAATAATTGCAGATGCCTCTATCACTTTAAACAATAGATTCCACTGAAGGTGGTTAAAAGTACCTGCATATGTTTCATTCTTTACACACTGTCACAGGTTGGTATATTTCTCTATTCTATTTTACTAAAACTCCTTACCGTATTTTTAGTGGGTTTTTACCTGGAATATGTTTTATGTGTTCAGCAAAACTCAGGAAAACTTGCATCTGCAAACAAGTCTTCAACACGGCATGTCATCACCATAATAATGTCAAAATAAACTTTTGTCTGTGAAAGAAACTTGTCGTTTTGACAAGTTTTGACAGCAAACTGTCAATGTGCGCAAGCTCTATGTAAGGAGGGGTGTCTTCGTGGCACAGCGAGGGGTTACACTCCAGCGCGGCACAATGAACTAGTAAGCTCTCACCAATGCAGTTGCTCTGAGTTCAAGTCGAGTTCATGTTGGTTTCCTCTCCGAGCGTACGTGGGAGGTCTGGCAACAACCTGTGAATTGTCGTGGGTTTGCCCGGGCTCTGCCCGGTTTACTCCCACCATGTTCTTGAAATATTCCTGAGTACGGCGTAAAACACCAATCAAATAAACAAATAAATATATGTGCATAGCATGTACGCTGAGAGGGCCGAGAGGGCGGCATATAGTAAACATATTGTAGTCATGTGCATGGTAGATATAGTACATACTGTGCTATGTTGTATTCTCGTACAGTAATTTCAGTCTTTGATTATGTGGTAAGTAAAATATCTTACAGTTACGCTAGGGCTAATCAGTACGTTTGGCCTCAAGATTTCCCTCCGAACAGGGAACTCAGGAAACGCCTTTAACTCAGTGGTTTAAAGCTGTGTAGCCTTTTGCTTCTTTCAGTTACCGCTTCAGGAACGGTAAATCCAGGATCAAACCTGGGTTGGGTCATACCTAAGGCCTTAAAAGAGGAAAGTGTAGCTTCCTCGCTTGACGTTCACCACTAAGGGGATAGTGCAACGACTGGTTGAGCCAATCCGTATAATGGCTTAGATGGGACGGTTGTCTTGCCTTCGATAAGGCGTTTCGGTGAAGCAGCACTAAATAAAAGAGCGGTGGGAATCCGTCCTGCTACAAGGAGGCACACGTGCTCCGTAAAGGATTCCTTCAACGACTAAGCACTCACTCTTCCTGTTGCAAAACATGATTAGTTCGTGATAAACTGAATATTTATATGTTGTAGAGAAAAGAACTCGTCGTGGTTATGGAGTAGTACGACTTCAGAGATTACTTCAGCGTTTACAGATTTACTACATAAATATTAAGAGAAATCAATACTCTTGTGTAACCTTAAGATGCCCGTTTAAATCGTAGGGCACGCGAGGCGGTTTATTTCCTGCTTCTGACTGGGAACTTTTGGATTCTCTTGCCTCCGCTATTCTTCGTGGCAAAACGTACGCTGATCTCATTAGGTGGTCTTAGATGATTTATGTTTGTCAGACCAATAGCCTTTCATTAAGATGACGTACACGATTAGCTCGCTCTGGACATTTATGTGCTAATTATGTGAAAGTTTGGGTTTACACTTTACTTGTCAAAGACGGCAGATTGTCACTGAGGAGTCCGGTTGTCTCCATCAATAAAACTATTCTCCCTTGTTTGAATAAAACTTCTCTTGTACAGCGTAAATCATAAATTCAATCAGTAGAGACATAATTTAATAGTGCAAATCTACGTGAACAGCATAGTAACCAATGATGGAAGGAAGGCAAGATAAACAATGGGTATGAATATAAGTGGCACTAAACTAGAGAGTTGGAATGTCACTGGACATAGGTTATATATGTGTGGAATACGAACGTGCTTGTAATTGTGTATGCCACTGAAGTATTGACCGTTCACAGTCATAACATAAAACAGACAGCCCATAATATTTAAAACCATCGGTAGGTCTTCTCACATGATGGTGTGTGCCGGGCAATTTGTGTACATATATACGTAATACAAGTATAGATACATGAGCCTGATCATGAGTGTAGGAGGGTAATCCTAGACCAGTGACGTCAAATAAATTACAACAACTGTCTCTGTATATCTTTGTGCCTAACTCTGCTTAAGCAGGGTGCTAGAGGATCTATTAGCTGCTGCTGTTTATATATTTACATAAACTGTTAGAATGAAACCCTCACAGGGGTAACCTGAAAAGAGGCCGGATATCAACGACTGTGGCCGCTGCTCAGGTTTTACTTTTTGGGCTACAGTCTTCTATTTTATCTTAGTAATCGATGGTTGGCAAGCCTGACGAGGTACCAAAGTTCACCAAAAGTTGACAGGGGTCGAAATTTGACGAGACGGCGCTGGAAGTTATCCATGTCAACGACCGCTGAATATATACCGTCGTTCACCCACTGTATACCTTACCTAAATAGAACATACAAACATCATATGAGCACTTCAACTGCGAGAAGTCCAAAAGTAAGCAATTATTAATTTTGGTGACTCATTTAAGGTTTTAAGTAACTCGTTTTGCACTGTGAAGAAGTTATTTTTCGTCGTAACATTTATCAGGATCGATCAGTCTCTTGTAGTTAACCTTTATAGCATTACCTCATGGACGATTGACTGTGCTTCCATTTTGGTTTGATCGGTGTGTAACAGCGTGCTCGAGAATATTTCACTTTAATACAAGGCCGTGATTAGTCTCTCAGCTA
The DNA here is from genome assembly GCF_032854445.1 of Liolophura sinensis. Lineage (NCBI taxonomy): Eukaryota > Metazoa > Mollusca > Polyplacophora > Chitonida > Chitonidae > Liolophura > Liolophura sinensis. Next base: position 41,002,169 of record NC_088300.1, on the reverse strand, counting down.
CATGTATACAGCAAAGAGTGGTAAACCAGACTCTCGAAGTGTAACTGACAAAAATCAGTTCCATCCCAACATGGAGCTCAATCTTTAATAGCGCAAGCATCTTTAAGGAAGGCAGAGCGGAGCAAACGAGAGCAGCGACGATAGTGACGACAGTCACGGCAGTATTTAAGACCATCAAAAAGGACAAGGTGTCAATCACTTACTGCACCGCAAATATTATCATACTTTTTATTTGTATTACGTTTTTCGAATCTGCGGCATGGTGTTCTGGTTGTTGCTGCAAGTAGAGAAGTTTCCATTATCGCTCTTATTTCAGGCCGACAAGAGAACTTTCTCGTGGAAAAAACATCTGATCACAACAAAGCTATTTGTCAAGCCATCTTGTGTCCATAAACACCAAGCTTCAAAAGTGATCAACAATATTCAAGATTGACAAAGTAAAAACATATACCCATTAGCATGGACATGCTATCAGCACAGCCCTAAGAGATTTGTTGTTTCTTGCTCTGTTGTTAGTTTGCGCTGATGTCAACTATATTTCAGTGACACGGCTATAGGATAATTTGCGAAGGGAGCCTGACAGCTACTGAAGAGCGCTACAGCACCTCGTCAGGTACAAAACAAACCGCCATACGGCAAGCAAGATAAAACGAAGACAAGCTAACAGTCACGCGATTCGAACACATGACTCATTCTTCACCGTTTAATGTTCACAAGAATCCTACATGATACGTGTTACATCCTACGTGTTTCCTACATTGGATTTTTCTCACATGTCAGTTTATTTCAGTGCACTGTTGACACTAAAGTTGGAATAAAATATTTTCACCGCTTTTTAGAGAATAAATCTTTCAAACATATCACGGTGTATTTAGGTCACAATTAAGTTTTTACGAACTTTGTAGCAGCCCTGATATGCATGTGTTGCCTAGAGTTGTCACCTGGAAACCGAAAATTGTTTTCGTAAACCCTTGTTGCGCGTGGAATGCAGTGGTTTCCCAGAATGTTTAATCCCCGTTTTCATGAAGAGCACTTAACTATGTTTGATCTTAACTACAATAACAACATACGCTGTAGAGATAAGGGCTACTTAACACTAAGTGAATAATGAATACCGGCTCACAGGCTTGGAGAATGTTAAAGGACAAGGACATTTTTTTTCTTTTATAGCTCCCAACATAAGGCCCTGTCACATTATTCAAAAGGACCTGGTATTGTAAGGCGCGGAATTAGCCCCAGTGCAAGAAACTGTGCACTTCAAGAAGCGAAACTGATCATAGCTGTGATAGACAGCTGTTGACATACTCGTAAGGCTATTTCTTTTTTCAGTTCTGTTTTACTTCCCTTTGCCTGTTATATGACAAGAATGCTTTGAAGCAATGCATAACTCATAAAATCGGAAAATTGGTAGCCTGCTCCAGTCATACTGAAATATCTTTTTTTGCATTAGACAGGGTAGAATGGGAAAAATCACTGCGCCACAAATGTAACTTTCTGAAGAGTTCTTGGAAACACAGTTATGCACCAATCAGTTAAATACATATACATGTATAACAAATGTAATCCACTCTAATTCATGATAACACTTATTTACTGCAATACAGCCTATATCTTTACCCGCACAAAAAGTATGAGGCCAGAGAAAAAAGAACCCCACAAAGATTCAAACTCTCCATCGAGGTACAGCCTGTTTTCCTTACTGGCATCGTTAGTTCACTGTACTATAAAGGATGCCAGACAGACTGGCAGAAATAAAAATTTTAAAGTTGCCAACGTATGACAAAACTGATCCCATTATAAAATTTATTTTTTACATATGAAGACAAACGTTAACGAAAACGAAATTTTGACAGCATGTATAAATACACACAGGAAGGCTTCAGTGAAGATATTTACTGGTTAACGTTGATCTTCATACTGACCATAAAGAACACAGTGCCTCATTTGAACGAAAAATTGTTCGAGAGTGCAATTTTGGAGGGTTATTACTAAGCAATCATCTCCTCTATGGCATTAGAACTTTCATGAGTGCTTCAACCAAGTTTTGTACGTCTGATTTAAAAATTTACAGAATTGTGCTGGGATTTTGAAATTTGCACTCTCTTATCATACCTCTCTGAGGCCGATTCTCTACCTGACCGTACCAGGTCCTTTGCATGAATTCATTTCCCTTAGGTTGTAGGGACACTATACAATCATTACTATGCCTTAAGAGTAATTAGTTTTAAAGGTAAAGAAAACCCTATAATGAAATATATTTCAGATGGAAGACCAATAAACACTGTCCACGAAAGTTTTTTCCAGCCGAGTAAAATAATTTTAAAATAGCAGGCCTTATTGTGGTCTATAATGATGTAGAGGGTATCAGTGACGTCTCTTCCATGTTTTTGCTTGAAACAGTTTGTTAGCAGGCCCTTTCGGCGAATACATTCAAAGATCTGTACGTATCGACATTTAGAATATTGTAAAAGAAAGTTGATGTGACGTCACTGGTCCTAGTATGGTTAGAAAAAGCAACCAAAGAATCCAAATGTTCAAATATAAGCGTCATATCCGACATTCGTATATCATTTATAGTCCGTAAAGGGCGTTCCAAGTCGATAATCGCAAGATCCATTTCCAAAACAACGCTCAAATTCGTAGTCCACGAATGAGTTCCAGGGCAGATAACAAGTAAACAAGGTATCTCAGTGGGGCTTTGATTGCAACTGTTCATAAAGGCATCATGCAGATGTAATGAGCATGGCTGCCTTTACGGCCCTCAGCCCCACGTTAAACGGTATTAGATACAGTTCGAAAATGACGAGCGTTACAGACCTTAACCGAACAGATTGTGATTCAAAAGTAACGGACGATTACGTCTTTCCCATTAATATGTAAGAATCTCATACTACAAGAGGCGCCATCTATGATGTTACACATGACATACTGGTTTGTATGAAAGCTGTCTACAAGATAGATGGTTACACTCGGCAAGCAGCGCCATCTATCTTGTTAAATGCCATGTACGCGATAGATATTTACATAAGGATAACAGCGCCGTCTATGTGGCTGATCACAACGCAGATCGCCAGAGATTCTGAACGCTCTGTCCATACCTGCCAACGAGAGTGTTATACCCATTGTAAAATTTGACAAACTTAGAGTGAAGGCGTTTGACGGAGTATCCTTGACAAACTAGTTTTTGAACTAACAACTTGTGACGCAGATTAAAGTCATCACAATTTACGCAAGATCTGACAAATGCTACAAGGGGAGATATGTATACAACGTATGCAGGGCCCTTTGGTATATTGCTATCCAAATATGGATAATTTACAGTATCAAAATTGAAATTATCACTTTTGTCGTAAAGGCGGCATTAAAGGAGACCTTGTCCGTCTTTGTACAGATATAGATGCAAATAAGATGTACCATCAGGACTATCTGTTGTCTGCTTTAAATCCAATGAAGGCGGATAGATTTCCTTCACCGCTTCAGCAATATGGGGGTTATTTAACGCCAGTAGATCATCAATATACCGCTTGGTAAATGAAAAGGATCAAGCTGTAAAGATATTTCTTTTAAGTAATTTCTGCATATAATAGTATTTATATGGAAACAGGTATACGTCTGCCAAAAGAGGCGCACAATTGGAACCAATTGGAATACCTATGCACTGTTGGTAAAGGGTATCCCCGAATATCACATAGATGTTAAATAATGAGAAATTCAAGTAATTCAATAAATAATGTAGCATCCCATGAGTGGTAACCTTCATGTAACGTGACCTGTTTTAGTAAATGTCGAGACAATTAACAACGATATTCTTTCAATAAGATCTTTGTGAGGAATTGTAGTATAGAGAGTAGAGAAATCCCATGTGGATACGTCTTACGTATATGCGTATGAGCATCAAGTTCTTTTGTGAGACGTTTGGAGTTGTTAAGAATCCACCTGCAGTTGACACCTGTAACACGTTTGGAGTTGTTAAGAATCCACCTGCAGTTGCCACATGAATTTTTTGTCATGACACAACAATACTTATTCAAAATGACTTTACTTCTTGTAACGCTCTCGTAAGTAGGGTTAACAAAAGTTTGGTGGTAAAAATCGAGCCTTGTATGGGGATTTATGCATTTTAGGAATCCAGTAAAGTTGTGGTATTTCTGTATGACTGGTAGGTATATTTGGGCGCCTTTCTTTAAGAAAGGTATTTTGTTTATTAAATAGTTCCTCCAGAGTACATCTAGTAGCAGAATATGTGGATGTTGTTGTAGATGTACATAGTTTTGATAATAGAATTTGATAATAATAATTCTTGCAAATAAAGATGGCGTTATTAGGAGCCTTGTCTGCTACAGTGATGACAAATTTACTATGAAGGTCAGCGAGTGTTTCTTGCTCAGTGGGACCCTTCAGAACCTGTTTAACTTTAGGTAGAGCATCAATGTCTATACGGTGTATAGCTAAACTAACTTTCTTTTTGACAATGTTAAGCCAATCGTAAAGTACCGAACGATCCACTTTCTCCCCTTTTGACCATTTAACATATTCCTCAAGCGCCGAGATGATATTTTGATGATTAAATGCATTTGATTAAATGTACTTTACTGGAGTGATAAATGTCTAAAAAATGAAACTAACTGTTTTTGTGAACACTGTTTAATGGTTTCTCATCTGTCATGCTCGTAACGTTACAGTTTTCTTTGCTTTTAAGGTTGGGTCTGAGAAAATCTAATCAACGTGGGCAACAGAGTATTGGAATGTGTTTTAACATCATACTGAAGAATATTTCACTGATACAACTGCAGTAAGTTGCATGGCTGGAGGGAGCCGGTGTGTCCAGCTTACTGTCATCCAAAAAGTGATATGAAATCGGTGATATCTCTATGATTTGAACAGGCAGCATAGCGAGTATATGTAAATTATGAATGAATTTCAATGCTACTTTTAATTCCACTTCACTGTGTTTTTGTCCATGGAAATTGGCTTACTTGCCTCCCAGTGAAGCAGCACTAGATAAAAGAGCGGTGGAAATTCTTCTGTAACAAGGAGGCACATTACATGCACTCAAGGGTTTCCTTCGTCGTCAAATGACTGAAAACAAGTTAAAATTCAAGCACTCACTCACTCTGTTACTTGTTTCCTTGTGTTGTTTTATTGTAACGTATAACTGATTTACTGTGTCTCTAGGCATGGGCTGAAAAGTTGTTGTATGCGTTAATGTAGATGGCCTTTACTATTCTGGTTGTTTAACATCAAGTGCATCACAATAGATATATTAGAATAATGATTCTGCTTGAACCTTCACTGCCCAATTCATGTTCATTATTTTATCTGAACAGACTTGGTATTTCGTTTATCGAAGAGATCATACTTCAAAAAGTGGCAAACTCTTATCATATCAAACCAAAGACCTAGCCGAACAAAACTCGCGCCATTTTTATCTCATTTCCAAGAAAAGGTCAGGTGTATAGATTTTTAACCAAGCAGTACTTGATGATTCGGATCAATAAAGCACCAGTGTAAAGCACACCTTAGGCAGGTAAAACTATTTCGGTACGTGTAATACCTGAACATTAATCATACTTCAATCTGTACTAATGCAATAAGAGAAGACAGTAGTTCTCAGTATCCAGTACATAGATAAAGCTTTGGCAATTATGTTGTCACATGAACAAAAATCTTGTCAGAGGTGCTGTGTTTAGTTCTAACAGCTGTGGCTATGCACCATGACGTAGTAGTAGTGAGGCCAGATCAATTCAGACCTGGTCGCTTGGCGTCTAAAAGCTGAATGACATCTCCGAAGGCCCAACTCTCTAAACTAATTTCCGTACTCTCTAACAAACCATTGACCAGGGTGTTGACGGGGATGGCAACATGTGGCACGGACAGATTCAGGTGGTCAGCTCAACCAGATATCGCTGACATTAGAGAAAAAGTCCCCACGGGTACAATTGGGACGGGTAATTGGACATGTTGACGGATGGACAACCGCGCAACGCGCCGTGAACATCCTTACCAGTGACATTAATTTAAAATTTGATCCTACCAAGAATCACAGTAGCTTTACTGAATGAGATCTGGTGAGAACCGTATCCCTAGTTTTACAAACCATGTGGTTAAATCCATATGATAAGGTGGTATATATCTATGTTATGTATGAAGTATATAGTAAAACCAACCTGTATATTTTTCTTCATCTCTATGAAGTCTCAACTGGACTCTGTTGTGAATTCAGCGGACAAATATCATCCCGCAGTATCACAGGTCTGACCTAACATGGTCTATTGAATGACATATTCGTATGCAGGCTTGTATTCCAGGTTTTGCGCCTGGGAAAGCCTGATAATAGAGGTGGTGGTTGGGCATCTGATCGATTATCCTACAGCAGAGCGATAAAAGAACAAGACACGTGAAGTGTGATCATTGATGTTAGGCGATTTGCTGTATCTGTATAACTACAGGTAGTACAGAACTACATCCCTGATCAGGGATCGCTCGTCTGGACAAGCTTTGTCAGCGGTCTGGGCGCGCCCAATATGCCGTTGGGCGTGGGCTGTACTGTACCATGACACGTACACGTACACGAGATAGGAACATATCACATTCACCATGGCACATACACGAGACAGTAAAGCCACCATGGGACATACACGAGATAACAACACCTATTACGGCCATCATGGCGCATACACGAGGTATAACAGCCATCATGGCGCATACACGAGACAATAAAGCCACCAAGGCACATACACGAGACAATAACATCTATAACGGTCATCTTGACGCAAACACGAGACAGTTACACCTATAACAGTCTCCATGACACATACACAAGACAGTAACGCCTATGACGGCCATCATGGCGCATACACGAGACAATAACATCTATAACAGATATTATGACGCATGGACGAGACAGTAACGCAAATCACAGTCACCATGACACATACACGAGACAGTAACACGTATCACGAGTCGATAACACGTATCACAGTCAGCATGACACATACACAAGACAGAATCTCACACGACGGTTACTTTAAAAGATGCACGATACAGAAACACCTATAACTGACATTATGACTCACAGACGAGACAGTAACGCAAATCACAGTCACCATGACACATACACGAGACAATAACACATATCCCAGTTACCATGACTTTAACACATACACGGAACAGTAAAGCATATCACAGCCCCATGACTCATACACGAGACAGTAAAATCACTATGACACACACGAGACAGTAAAGCCACCATGACACACACACGAGACAGTAACGCATATCACAGCCACCATGGCACTTACACGAGACAGTAAAGTCACCATGACACATACACGAGACAGTAAAGCCACCATGACATACATGTGACAGTAACATCTATAATAGTCATTATGGCGCATGAAACGAGACAATAACACCTTTAACAGACATTGTTACGCATACACAGAGACAGGGTCACCACATATCACGGTCACCATGACACACACGAGACACTAACACCCACCATGGCCACCATGACATATACACGACACGGTAACACCTATCACAGCCACCATGACACATACACGAGAAAGTAACACCTATCACAGTCGCCATGATACATACACCATGACATATACACAAGACATAATCTCATACCACGGTTACTTTAACACATAAAGGAGACAGTAGCACATATCACAGTCACCATGACACATACAGAAGACAGTAACACATATCACAGTCGCCATGATACATACACGGGACAGTAACACCTGTGACGGTCACGGCCATTTAGCTGCTCCAGGGAACAACTAACAAAGGCACCTCTAGAGTCACAGGGGTGTTGCGTTTATTAACTTTGCGTGAAAAGTGTTATCACAACTGTCATCGTGATGCGTTCTTATGAAACTGCTCTGAGCTACGAAGCGTAGTAATATGTACCAATTACCACAACTTTGCGGACCATAACTTAATTTCGTCCCGTGTGTGGGACAACTGAGGTGAGATAACTCCGTCATTCCGTCTGTCTATCTACCACAGTGGTACGTGGGAATGGAAGTAATTTACTCTAAACTTACAGCAATGGAGTATCATCAAAACGGTGCAGATAGTGGCATTATTAGACACTGACACATGATGGCGGATGTTTGTGACTTGTCACATGAGCATTTCCCATTGTCTGTATTGTAGGTGTTGTGGTTTTCTGTCAAGCATGTAAATAGTGTTTTCAATATAAGTGAATTTTGAAATCACACTTGCTATTCACTATTTCATACATGGCATTTGACTATTTCGCTGGGCCATTGAACACAACATTTTGTCCTCCGGGATTATTTATTTGGACACATCGATAAAATGTCCGTTCTTTTCCCAGTGCGCCTATCTCGAGGCATCATTCTTACCTTTGTCTCTATAATATTTCCCAAGGTAGAGGTACCCTTCAATCATCCTCTCAGAGCTCGTGCTAACAGAATTTATTTAAATGTGTTGTGAGTCATGATTCAATTAGCAAGTTTCAAACATCTGTTCGCTATCATTAATGATTTGTGCCACATTAAAATTTGCGGAAAAAATGTTAATTCAAAACTTGGCAAATTGCAGTACGAGGCCTGGTGCATGAGCTATTAACACCAACCACAGGTACCCATTTAGCAAGGTCAAAAGACACGCGGACTTCCCCTCTACATGACGTTTTAAAATGCATCTGAAGGCGTGGCTGATGCCTAAACCAACTGGTTTTAACCTCCCGAAGTCTTTATGTCAGGAAATGATGAATATATGGAAAAAAGTTGTTCTTTTTTCAGATTGCAAATGGAAACGCATTTCAACAGGGAGCACTTTGAAACCGCTCTGCAGGCTTAGTGTTCCAGTCATGTTTTAAAATGCTACTATTTTTACAAATTATTTTCTAAGTGTGCAATCGCGTTACTCCTTAACTTCCGGACGTTTAGATACTACCTTGACACATACAATTCTAACAACAACTTGCTACATAGGAATCAGAAAAACAGTTTGGTAAATAAGATCAAAACAATGGCTTGGTTCATACCATCGAGACAACGGCTTGGTACGTAAGATCCAAACAACGGTTTGGCCCATAAGATCCGTTCTATCAGTTCTACAGTTCTGCTCCAGCTATAAACCTTCAACAAATACCGTTTTGCAGCGTTTATGGATGACGTCACTTCCGAATATTACCGACCATTGACGGAAAATTTGCATAGAGAGGTTATTAGGAAATATACCGCGAAAAAAAAAAAGAAAAAAAGTCCTCACTTTTGGGGGCATATCTTATTTTATTTGCTTTTTTCACAATAAATAAGCCGAAAGCTCTATAGGTTTGATAGTTTAAGTATTAAAGTACACAAAGAGAAAGGCGCAAAAAATGAAGCTCGACAAGGGTTGGTATCTTTCAGACGTGAGACTTTGAAATCGACAGCTACGGACTAAATTAGTGACTAACCAAAATAAGCGCAACGTGGTCTTCCCGACGAGTTTCATTTTCTGTCGCGGTTACGTAGTACCTCATTATAATCCTAAAATGCAGTTTTTTAACGGTTTTAAAACTTTTGCCCCGTTTTTGGGAGCTGAGCAATTTACTTGTCTGGCGATGCTTTGCTGTCTGCTATATATAAATGTATGTTACGATGTTATTGTGCAAGTCGTCAAGCATAAAAGGCTGTTCTCAATCAACACTTACACCTATTTTCAAAGCAACCATGACATCAGATAAACATCAGTAAATCCTAATCGACATTTATGGTAATTTTATGGATATGTCGAGTTATTTCATGTCGACATATCACTTTGATTCTATTAATACACAGGAAGCACAGGAACATCTAGCTTGATTTGCTAGATATTATACAAGAATATTAACAAAAAGCAACGGCTAAGAAAAGACAAACAGGAAAAATACTCTAACATTTCTCTGGGCTCTGTCTAGATTTTTTCACCCATGACTCTGACCGCCGTCAGCAAAGCAGAACAAGGAAACTAACAAAAAATATACAAATAAACAACTAAATGTTGGTAATGAGTAAAGCAAATAAAAAGAATCAATGGAATGAGTGTAAGTAAGTGAGAAAACTGCCAATTTTATCTTCTGAGGTAAACACAAGCTTTCAGATGTATCAGTCAGAGCTGCAACGCGGAAATGGTACAGATCTGTGAAGTTTGTGCTCTATATAGACATCAACTAGAAAGTTTTAGACCAGGAACGCTGTTGGCGCCGTCTGGAGTTTGAGAGGGTAGAGCCACCATTATGTCATCTCATTAGGAACGTTTCCGACTTCACAGCTCGAAGGCAATTTTGATGACAGGCGTGCGCACGACATAGCAATTACCTCGTGCGTACTAGGGGAATGCTTCCCAAAGGGGCTTAATCACCATGACGGCACATCCGTCGTCTTACTATTTACGACAAGGGGTAACGTTACGACCCATTTTAACAAACAGCCCTCAAATCTTTATGAAGTCTCGCGCACGACTTAACAAATATCTCCTGCATACAACATAATTGTGTATTTCTAGTGGTCTATTATTTCGCGAGCACGACTTAAGCAAAACATAACTGACACTTTAAAAATTGTGTGTGTGTGTGTGTGTGTGTGTTCTACTGTAAATTTTTTCTCATATTTGTCACTTTTCCGGGTCGGTAAAGCCCAAACAGTGTTTGGGAAATGTGTATTTAAGATGCCACTCGTTATTCAAAACATATATTCATTTACTGTTTCAATGTACATGTATATTAAAGGGGATTTCGCCATGAAAGCACCACGAAGAATGCAAGTCTTAAGGTAATACTAGTAGTATTGGACTAATTTTTCACTCATGTAGGTATATTCCCAATCTTTGACTTACCTATACATGTGGACTAGTTATGTCTTGTGATGATGATGTGTAAGCAAGCTGAATCTTGTCTAAAATTCTTGCAAATTATTCAGACATTTATATTTGTATGTAATTATGAATATTTGTATTTATTTCTTAACTGATTTGTTTGATTGTTGCTTCAAGGATTATTCACTTACACGATTGTGGTCAGATTTATTAGTGCAGGAAAACGTAGTGCCCGGCGAAAACCACCAACACTTAGCAAGTTACTGACGGACTTTCCACATGTGACACAATAATATACACACTATGTTGATCAGATACAAATGATCTTCATCGAAGACTACGCTGCGCAAACGACTGTGCGAGCATCGTTGACGGCTTATTGTCTACAGGGCTCCTAGAACAACGAGTGTTGGATAAGATATTTTTATGAGTGGAGTTAACCATATGCTTTCAAAAACTCTTAAACCTGCCCGAAGTAGATAAAAATAGTTTTCCTGCTGCATGTTTTCCTTCTCAAGGTTTACTTCAACTGTGAAATGATTAACGATTCTGGACAAACTTTGCATAACCTCGTGTTATGTGACGAAATGAACGACTTGTTTTTAGGCTAACATCAAAAAGAAATTGATGAGCTGTAAAACAAGCACTGGAAACGCCCACAGCGTAATAAAAACCCGTAATGTAATAATTATTTCACTGTTGGTACCTGCAATACAATCATGTGGGTAGCCGTTGCCATACTCAGTGTTGTAATAATGTACATTGTGGGATTTTATTACACTATGAGAGTTCACAAACACATCACGTGTATACCTTCTAAGGATCTGAATTCATTCTGTCTAGTAAGAAATCCAGTAGAAATAAATACATAGAATCGGCAAGCAATTTGGCTTCATAACTGCCTTAAAGGTTGATGGGAATTGGGTATTCCATAAACCGAGGAATTTCTCCTTGGTCACCTTTATTGGGTATAAAAACAGGGAGTCCCATTGTTCAACAATTTTCTTTTTGGAAATTTGTAAAAAATTTCCATGAGAAAAGAACTAAATGTCCAAGAAGACATTTATTTCAGCAACCTGTAACCTGTCTATTATATATGAATATAGAGAGCTCATTTGAAAGTTACACTTATAAACAATGCTGTTTGTAGAGTCAGAAAACTATTATCAGAAACGAACAAAACATGGGAAATCTCTCGCAAAACGAGACTGCAAGCAAATAAGCACACTATGTATTTAAAACAACGTACATGTCAAACGGCATTTTAATCTGAAGTTTTAATTTTGGAAAACAAATTTTAGTTCGCTTCTATTTCCACATCGATATCTATCGTTTCCTTAAACAAGTTTGTTTTTGAAAGAAATCGTTCGAATATTGTCAAAACTGCCATTGTAGCCGTCAAGCGATTTCAAACAATCCCTAATTTCCAATGTATAAAAGAAACCTCTTACAATAGCCTTCAATCTTGTGACAAAACAACCAATGCAAAAATCAATAACTAATTTTACATGACATCAGAACAAGTTTGCTTATTCAAGGAGTCCGCATTTTGCTTTATTCAATAATGCTAACGCTTAAACTGCAGGATAATAAAGCTAGGGCTAGTTCACCCTAATTATCTTCGGTTATCTGTGTGGGAGAAAAGTTGAGATATCCTTGTTATATCATTTTAAGAATCTTTCAGTTTGTTATGAGTTTTTTTGTGTGAAATGTTTGAATGTGTCATTCATTTGATATCATGTTATGAGTGATGGATACAATCTCGAGCCAGGAATATTTTCGCCAAAAAATGTCTGTCGTGTTAACTGTTTGTAGAGTGGCTTCTCCATTTCTGGCGGGTGCTGGATCAATTCAGCATGTTGTTGGATGTATGGTATCTAATTTTTATAATTACATTGATAAAAATGCGATCTGTCACGATAACGTGTAAGACTTAGAAATGTTTATGGCAGCTAGGTCGTGTAACAGAAGGTCTACTCATCGACCCACCGGTATAGCGCCATTCTTGCTGTGTTCCCTGGTTGCAGGGCTGTGAGATGACTTTATGATTTCAGGCTGAAGCACTGTTTGCCCTGAGAGTCACATAGAAACCGTTATACCTCTACTGTCTTCTGTTAAAATTAAGAACTCTCGAACCGAGCAGCTTTATTTAGGAGCCTTCTTCCCATGCATAGCTGAGCGAGTAACACGTCACGGCTTCTTAAACCTGTGCACCGTCCAGTTATTCAAGACAGTCTGGTCTTACAGCCAACTCCCCTCTACAAATCATTTAATTATCTGTATTGACCGTTCTATGTTGCTGTCAGATCGACGGAGAATAGGTTTCTCTGAGAAGATGGACAACTAACCAAATGACCCAGTTCCACATTTCCATTTCAGATTGTTCCCAACGTTAAATAACTAAAGCTTTTCTAACCAGAGTTACAAAGTTGATCCATAAACTTGCTTATTTAAAGTTCAAGTCCAGCTCATGCTGGGTTCCTCTCCGGCCGTTCGTGGGAAGATCTGTCAGCAACATGCGGATGATTGTGGGTTTCCCCCGGACTCTGCCCGGTTTTCTCCCATCATAATGCTGGCCGCCGTCGTATAAGTGAAATATTCTTGAGTACGGCGTAAAACGCCAGTCAAGTCATTACATAAATAAATCAACAAATAAATTAAAGATGTTGACCTAACGGAATTTATCCTAACAGACAACAGCTGATAATTTCCTTTATTGATGCTATCATGACAAAAAGAAGAACTGAATAGAGCTGAATCGACGGGAGTGTCAGCCTCCCTTCTCAAAATATACCAGTATTAGATAATTACGGTCGGTGGGACAGCAAGAACTACCTGACCTGCCCCCTACCGTGAATTATGCAGCACTTTTAGAATTATGCTTCAGTGCGGGCAATACCTTCAGCACCAGGTAAATATGACGATCCAATAAATATTACAGCGGTATCAAGGCTTCGAGCTCACAATCGTCTAGTCACTGGCCACACCTGACGCACTTTGTGGACACTTAATTCAGTATTTGGTGTGGTTTTGACGATTAATTGTTGACCTTTGCAATCTAACAAAGACAGACGACAAGGCCATTTTAATGTCGTGGTTTTAAGCCTTTTCTTTCAAAGGTAGCTTGATTGGACAATACATAAGTTTACGCAATTAACAAAAGTAAATTTATGCCAAATAGATACAATGAAAATCAACAAGCTTGACAACAATAACCCTTAGCGACATAGTGACGCAAATGCTGCGTGATCGTGCTGCCTTGCAGTTCGACGCCCCTCGCCCACCCCTGGAATCTTACAGACCAGTGCTATTTGATGGCTTTGTGGTAATATGGTAATGGCATGGACGACAGGGACAAATATCACACTTCAAAATTACAAAATAATTAAGTCCTTCAATTCTTGTCCTTGGGAACACCTCAAAACTTCGTCAATACCTAGCACAGGCAAATAAAGGTTTGGCTTAGCAGCCATGAACAGAATAACATGATGAGAATTGCTAAATGTAGCGAGTTCGTCATGTAGGATGACTGAGAAGATATCAACCCATCGAACGTTTAAAACGATATAAGAAACATGAAGATATCAATAAGCAAAAGAAAGTAAAATATAAGGATGAAAACAATCCTCAATACTAGGTATTTGCAAGTGAAGAACCTTTAAAAATACTTTCCATCATTTTTATTATTTCTTTGCCACACTTTTTAAAGCGATGTGGCTCACTAACATGACCAGTAAAGGTCAGCGCCGAATAACATAAAGCCTGAGCGCTTCAAAATGTCAATCGTGGGCTGTCTACATGACTGCATCATCAGTAGTCAATATCTTTGAGTTAATGGCTATTTAACTGCAGCTGAATGGTTTCTCCTTATTTTTGATAGCAAAAGCTTCTTAAAAGCTTTTCATCTTTTTCATTATTTCTGTACGCCAGCTGGAAGACTTATGAATAAATGTTTTTAGTGTAACTTAACAATTTATCATTAGACAGCTAGGAATCATTAGATGTGTGCACACATACTGTGTCTTCTCCTGGCAGGGTGAACCTATGAATCCAAAGTGCAGCCAGACATGACGCCCCTACCCAGTCACCAAGAGCTGTTTCCGTGCTTTAACTTAACCGTGCTCAGTATTAAGCGCCATACGAGACAGCAACAAGTGCAATGTTCAAAGTCCTTGGTGTGACCAACTCATTTCAACCCGGGTCTCCCGACTTCGAGGCGGACACTCTAACCATTAGGTCACCGAAGCGGTCAGACTTGTTATGATGCCGTAACACTAAATATTAACAGCTGTCAAATATGAGTTCAGGTTAAGCTGGCCTTTCATCCGATTAAACAATATGGTGGATTTTTAACGGCTGCTCAATCAAAATTTCAAGAACATCAGATGGTGTAGTTCAAAATAATGTATTGAAATAATTGACATAGAGTAACACTGACAGCAGTAGAAATACAAAACAACACAAGAAAACATATATCCTATACCTTACACATAAATATATAAATATTTACGGCAACACGTTGTACGAACAACGAGTGTCCCGTCACAAGGTAAGTTTATTTTCAACCATCCCTGAACCTGTTACTTGCAGAATATCTTCTGATTCCACCTCTACAACGCAGAGCCATTACGCGACGACGGTGAGATGGAAGACTACGGTGTTTCAACTTCCCTCTCTAATTTCCTATGTGTTGCTGCATAAAAAAGTTATATAGTTATCATCTAGACCCTTCGTCGATACATACACTTCAAGTTTATCCACAAAAGACACCGTCCTCCTTTAAGGCCATATCAAGCTGGTTTCCTCTCCTGCCCTACGTGGAAACACTGGCAGCAAGCTTCAGATGGCCTTGGGTTTTCCCCTTGCTCTGCCCGGTTCCCTCTCACCATAATTCTGATCACTGTTGCGTAAGTGTCGGTTAAAACACCAATCAACAAAATAAATCCGACCATGACGAAACACCAGTTAACAGGTACTTCTTTATGGGCAGTTAATACTACAATATCTTATAAGGTCGGCAAGAAAACCCACACTATTCTTCCACCATTGAACATCGTTGACTGTACTAGACTGACGAACTGTGATCGGTGTCTTTTAAAAATGGCCTGGTCAAAAAGTGTCTGGAACTGTTTTAATATTGTTTCATTAACACTTAAAAGCTAATTACATGACGCCGTGGCAAAAATCAATGGACACTTCCAATACTAGAATATACCCTGTGGTGTTTGACAGGCCGACCGGCTAAGCCACGCTTCCGAGATCGAGTAAACGAACATTACACACAATGGAATTTACTTAGCAATGAATGCATCTCCAAATAAATAAAACTCACGAATATTCGCATTTCATACGAATCCCTGGAATGAAATGCTAGTCTGTATATAGTGAGGCCTACTAGTGAATGTATAACCTGTATGTATATAATATCGCGTCGTGACCGGAATAAACTCGGTTATCTTTGCTTAATGGACTTCGTAGACACAAAGGTTATCAAATTACCACCTCTGCGGCTTTCGCTTATGACCAGGAGCTCTCAAAAGACAATAAGTCTCTTTGAACGTCCATTAACACATTCTATCTGAAGTCAATGGCAGCTTTCGGGGCGCTGTGTTGTGGGATAAAGGTGCAGTTCTGATCTCTCGGTTATATGGGTTCTTATGTAATAATCTTTGGAACGGAATCACCCGACTGCTCAGTGGGCAAGAGGAAAAGTGGAACACCCCAAAGGCGGTAAAAGGTCACCCAGTGAGTGGCGCTGTTGCACCGTACATTAGACTAACTAGTTATGAAATAACAAGATACCAAACGTGTTCATGGTAGTCATCATAACCTCCCGATTCTCTAATTAAAATGACATAAACACGCGTAATGGAGTGTAAGCAGATTGTAAATAGACGGATTTTAGGGGAATTAAATGCCACCAAGAAGAGAGATACCAATGTGCACGCCATTGGCAACTTAGCCAGACATAAAATGAGCGATTCTCAAGCCGAGAGAATTAAAAGCTTCACGTTGTATGTCTACAACTCTACTCTCTTATAATCCAAATGGTATAAATAACTTTAATAACGTTGAATTCAATATTCTGGCAGTGGTAGAAGAGGGACACATTAATCATGTTAGATTAGGGTTTATTAAAATGACTGAATGATTATAGAAGACTGTAAATTAGCAGTCTGTTCATATCAGTTGTCATTTTGGACGTTGTGTTCCGCGTTATAAACGTTACAAATCTTGCAATATCAAGTTATGCGACAATCTGCAAACAATCGTTACGAAGTGTAATATCTGAAGATATTGGCTTTTAAATCTTACAGTATTTAACATGCAATATTAGTGATAGATTTATTCCTTGCAAAATAACCCATCTGTTAACAAGGATATTTATTTATTTGATTGTTTTTTTACACCGTACTCAAGACTATTTCACTTATACGACGACAGCCATCATTATAGTGAGAGGAAATCGGGCAGAACCTAGGGGAATCTCACGACAATCCGCATGTTGCTGCCAGACCTTCCCACGTACCACCGGAGAGGAAGCCAGCATAAGCTGTACTCGAAATCACGACGACCACATTGATGAGAGTCTCCTAGGTCATTGCGCGGTGCTGGCACGCTGATCACTCGGCCACTGAGGCTCCTTAACAAAGACAGCTTTGGTGGATGTTATATAATTTACAATAAAGTCGTTCATCCACACGGACACTAGGGTGAGTGTCACCGAAAGGTAATTCGAAAAAAGTGTACAAATGAAGAAAAGTATCGGCCCCTTAATAAGAAAGCATAAATAGCTACCCATCCCCGTTTATACTTAGCTTTATGTTTGATGGACCAATTAGATTCCAGCTGCTGAAGGCTGTTATTCTATTCATACATGTGACCTACTAGTGTTTTAGTACAAAGGTCACTGTTCAAACCTAAACTACCGGGCAAAAGAAACGTATAACTTTTAAATGCAGTTTTTTCTATGGAAAAATAAGTTGAATAAGTTTGAACGTTGTGCGAATACGTTTGCACATAAGCACCCTGTGTACACGTCACTTTTTAACGAGATTCATTGAAATTGGTGTAAGACATCATGAAAAATCGGAAAAACAGAGTTTCGGGCCCTGTTGAAAATTCTCGATAATGACCGCCGTATAAATACCGATGTAGCACATGGTAAGGGTGCAATACCATAAAAACATCTAAGAGATGCCGAGACTCACACAAGCAGAACGTGATAGAGCCACTGGTATGGCCGACATGGGGGCCAGCCAACACCACATTGCCAGAACATTCAATTGCAGTCAAGCCACCATCAGCAGACTGTTGGGTCGTTACCGCCTAACAGGCAGGACACAAGATCGGGCAGGCCAAGTGTTATAATGCCTGGCGAAGACCGGTACATCCGCACAATCCACCTGCGTAACCGGTTTGTGACGGCGCCGTCAACGGCGGAAACGGCACTGGGACACCCCATCAGCAGACGCACAGTCTTACGACGACTCCGCGTGAGTGGTATCAGAGCCTATCGCCCCTTCCGTGGAATGGCATTGACTCCTCTACACCGTCAAAACAGGCTGCGTTGGGCAAGAGTTGTACGTCGATGGCAGCGACGAGACTGGGAAAGGGTGCTGTTCACTGATGAAAGCCGATATAACCTCTTCAGAAATGATGGTCGAATTCGTGTGTATCGACGCAGGGGAGAGCGATTGGCACAAAACTGCATCCAGAATGTCCACCCTTTTGGTGCTGGTGGGGTGCTTGTATGGGGCGGAATTTGTGGACAGGTGAGAACGAGATTGGTCATCATCCAGGGAAATCTGACTGGCCAAAGATACCGAGATGAAATATTGGAACCTGCTGTGGTGCCATTCGTGCATCAACAGCAAAGAGGTATCCTTTTGTAGCATGACAATGCACGACCTCATACCGCCACAGTTGTACTAAATTATCTGGACACCGTTGATGTCAACGTACTGCCTTGGCCAGCACGACCGCCAGACATGAATCCCTTAGAGCATCTGTGGGATCATCTTGATCGACGTCTGAGACAACGCGTCCCTCCCCCACAAAACAGGCAACAGCTCGAACAGGCTTTATTTGAGGAGTGGGACAGAATTCCTGATGACGTCATCCGGCGGCTGACGACTTCCATGAGGAGACGTATTTTGGCTTTAATTGATGCAATGGGTGCTCACACACGCTACTAACGATCTGTCTTATGACATGATAGGACATTAGGTACACCTTTTTAAGGGAGTCCCTTTACTTGCATTTGTGTAATTTTTCAGATTTACCCCATGCCTTCTTTACTCGGCCTGACAGCAAGTGTAATATCCATATGGCTTTGAATTTTTGAACAGAACTTGGAAAATGGTTTATTGCAATATAATGCTTATCATGTTGATACTGTCTGTCTTTGTTTCTCTTTCTTGTGGTGCTGAACAAGGTTATACGTTTCTTTTGCCCGGTAGTTTAGTTCAGTTAGCATCACTCCTGGAAGATTCAAATCAAAGTAATTCGTCACTATCCTCATTTCTTTATGAAGCAAAACTCTTTCCGAATCTAACATCTTTGTACTGCAAAAAGACAGCTTCTGTCTCATGCGTTGTATTATTTGACACGACGCAATGCTAATCGCTGAATAGAAATGTCAGCCACTTACCCTCAGAGTTTGTGTTCTGAGAATCCGGCCGTGTATACGATATCCTTAGGGGCAGCCTGATTCCGTCCTAATTCCGTGCTTTGTATACTTTCTTTCTTTGATAGTTTGTATTAAACGTTGTTTTGTGAATTGACCATGCGATCACGGACCTGGAAAGTACATTTCACTTGACGGCTAATATACGAATATCGGCTTCGCCGCACAGATACCTCATTGAAGCTGATGTTCTATTAAATGACGACCTAAAACTGCTGGTTTCATAAATGTCACCCCACACTTAATACTTAATTGCATCGAAATGGATAAAAGAACGCAATCAACTTTTTTAGATTTAAAAATGTTTGCATTTATATCAACAAGCTTCAGTTGAATCAACATAATTTTGTGTCATAACAGTACGACGTGAGCTTCGAAAAGGCCAAGAAAAAAATCACAAAATGCAAAAGCCCTGGTTTCTGGTGGCTATTTGAGGAGTAGTTTCAGTTAATCTTGAGGCCATAACACTTACCGCTGAGTGATAAAAGAAATACTATTGTAGCGGCGCGGATCGTTCCTGTCTCCGCAATCACTACAACAGATCTGCCAGGCATGGTTTTGCTTGTATTAGTTTGACCATTAAAATCCATCACTGTTCACAAATGAGAGTTTGCCATGAGCATCACCAATTAGGTCGAGGTATCTCACGGTATCCCACGGTCGTTTTATAATTTCCCGTTGCCGTTGTGTATTTAGGTGCGCCAGAATCCTGCTATTGTTTATTGTTGAAAAACTTTGACTCAAAAGACTTTCTAATTTGTCTGTACACAATTTCTCATGATTAGTTTTCTTGGCTAAAAATCTCGTTATAAAACGCTATGACCACGTCCACTACAGCTGAGTAGAAGAGTAGAATGCCAGAGCCTGTTGGATCGAGACAATGGTTGTGGAAGTACTCGAGGCCGTGTGAACTTGTTGCTCTTTCTTTTCATCTTCACCACATATAATGTATGGAGCTTCTTTCAACAAGAAATGGAGACGAGATTAAATTTGCATCAAACGCCTCCAGTATAAGTTTCTTACGTTTTACAATGAGTATATTTCTCTTGTAAGTAAATCCAGAATCTCTGGCGCTCTGTTTCGTGATTGTGTATAATTCCGCTTAACCTGAGGCTAGGGGCTTTATATTCACCGTGTTGAATGAGATCACCATCTTATTATCGACAACTGATATTCTAGCACGGTCCATGATTTGAATACTGATTTCACTCAGTTGACTAGAACATACCTTGCGTCTTTCCCGCATCACTGAGAACTGGTGACTGCTTCTTATTGTATGATTTCGTCCTATTTTCGTACTTTACACACTTTCTTTGTTCTTTCGTAGTGTTTGTTAAACGTTTTGGGAATTGGCCTTGCGATTATTGACCCGGAACGTCCTTATTGGTCGATAGCTACGAATGTATGTTTCGACGCGCAGATTCTATAATCTGCACCCTTCAGGGATGGAAAGCAATTAACCTTTCACCTTTTACCACTTCATTAACGCAAACAGTGTTTCACTGAATATACGGTAATGAAGTTAGCGCCATTCGCGGAATCTCAGTCAAAGATTTTGACCATCCACAAGACTTTCAAGCTATGGATAGCTACTCTGCAGTCCCACAACAGCTTTACTCAAAGCTCATTGTATATACAAGAAAAGGAATAAAGGCTAAATTTGAATTGTCCGGATACTAGCGCCACTGAGGCTTCAGAAAGACTCATCGACTCACCGCTTGGCGTTTAGCATTAAGGGGAAGTGCAACGATTGGTTGACCCGTATGAGTATAATGGTTCCGGTGGGACGACTTACTTGCCTTTGGTAAGATGTCTGAGTGAAGCAACCCTTGAAAAAAGGCACATTACAAGCGCTCTAAGAACTCCTTCGTCTTCATATGACTGAAAAATTGTTAAGCATGACATTAAACCCTAAGCACTCCCTCACTCCTCTTACGTAATACTACAAATCCATTACATGATCAATAGCTTGGTAAAACAACAGTATCGAAACTAAATCATTTTGAAAGATATCTGATTTATAAATAACTCCTAAAACAAGGATCGCCGTAAGTGGGAAGGTCTGCCAACAACGGATGATCGTGGGTTTCCCCCGGGCTGTGCCCGGTTTCCACCCACCATAATGCTGGCCGCCGTCGTATAAGTGAAATATTCTTGAGTACGGCGTAAAACACCAATCCAAAAAAAAAAAAATTAAAACAAGGATCTACGCGTCAAAATGTACCAAAATTCAGACATGTTTTATAATATTTACAGAGCTACTACAGGCCCACGAAGTGAGGGCTCATTCCAGATGTTGGGACGGAAATTTGTGTATTTTGCCCCACCTCATTTCTCAGAGTCTTTGTCAAAATCAATGGGCGACTGCATCCCGTGGGGTGTTCGTGATCTATTGCTCCTAAACTATAGTCCACCAACATGGCATGAAAATCTGTAGGCCTACGTCACACGTGGGAAGGGTCGTCATTGCATTGCCCAAGGTCGATTTACGTCAAGCTCTCCGGTTTTCTAAAGTCACAAAACCTACCACCATCAAAAAAAATCAGCTTGTTATTGAACAATTGTGACGGAAAGGTACGGATACACTCCTATATTTGAGAAAGGACTGGTGCTCTTTAAATATTTCTTCACATTCTCATTCTTCCAGAGTACTGGTCGTTCTAGAATACGTTGATGTTGCGGCAGTTTTTGAAGCGATATTAAGCTCTTCTACAAGAATCTGAGAGTAACAATTCTTGCAGATAAATATTATATTATTGGGAGCCTTGTCGGCAGGAACAATAACGCGTTTTCCCTGAAGGTCACCAACTACCTTTCTCACGGTAGGAAGGATTCATCTGAGAGTCGCTCTTATCCAACCTGTATTCTGACGCCAAATTGCTGTAGTGCCCATTACCCAACATATTTATAAAATTTATTTTATCCTCTCTTCCCCATTAGAGAATTAAAGTAGAATATCGGCATATGGAATTGGCAACACGATCCCGCAAATTGTGGTGGGAGTCAGTTACTGTCTGAAGGGTACTGTATGGAGTACTCCAGATGACAACTACAAATGACGATACAGACAAATCCTTACCCCGTGGAATGTGCTGCATCACATATGGTAGACTAATTGGCGCAGACGTGGCTTTAACTGCTTATCTGGCTAGTTTTCGGAGATAAACTGGCCAACGCAAGAAGAGTTTATAGCCAGCACTGCTGGCCAATCACCAAGACAACGAGCCTCGCCAACCTCATTGGTGTGAAAACTGTCACAACACATGCGATTCGACGCCATTTTCAAATTTCCTCCGTCGACATTAAAGGTCAAAACTCTGATGAACCATTCCTTGAAGACAGGCCACAGTGTGTAGACTGGACCAGACTGTTATAACTTACAAATCTTTATCTGTGTTGTTTTGTTATTTAGAATACAGATCCATGGTTTGATGAATCTAATGTGAAAGAGCCTTTTGACGCAGAGTAAGCAATAATGTTGTGTCGATCTGAAAATTTAACAATGAAGCGGTGATAACTATGATTATGTCACACACTTCACGTAAACGGTCACATCGGGACGCGTAAACACTGATAATATTATGATTCATTCGTTGTGTGTCAAGATCTTCGCTGTTAATGAATTCTTTCTATTTCCAATATTCTTAAATATACCATCTTCAGACATTTGATCCATCTGTTCTGCCTGGCCTAATGGATTTATGTCCTTCGTTTGCTGGTTGGTTTGGTAATAGGAACCTGTCCCCATTACTCCGCTTTAATACTGTGATCTGTTATTAAGACAAGAAGAGCATAATCATCCGCGATAGAATTGATATGAAAACCCCTTTACATAATACGGATTACACCTTGGGAATGAACAAATAACTGATTATGGCTTAACGTCACCTCATTGTAATTTCAGGCAGGCAGAGGCGAGATCCGGGAAACAGTGTGGTACTTAATGGCAAACTAGAAGAGACACACGTTTAAAAGTAGGGAAAAAAACAAATAAAACAAAAGAGAAAAATCAGTCAAAATCTGAAAAAACACATGCAAACTTTATGTGGAATACACAAAATGTGAGCATTGTTAATTTAAGACATTGTTAAGCTTTAAATTTCATTTACTATTTTAGCCAAACACTAACCTACAGTCGCTAATCCTGGACAAGTTCATGTGGCACTGTAAAGATGCCTTTCAACGAGATTTGCCTTCAGACTCGACAGTGGACAGAGAACTAGTGACACTTTCCTGCCAACATTGTGACAGGACATATGAATTGCATAAAACGTGTTGTTTCTCAAATGAATTTTTGACACTCTGTGGTATTTGGGGATTTAGTGTACACTGGTGTTAGCAATACTGTTGGATTCCAGTAAAACAATTTCTTTTTACGCAATCAAGTATCTAATTAGTGAGTAATTACTAATATCCCGCATGTTGGTCGCTATTGTATACATGAAAGTGACTGATTCTTGAGTATCGGCCCAAAAACCAAATATATAATTATATACACACTCAAGGCAATCAAAAAGTACAGGCAGATTTGTCGTATCAGTGCTAAGCTCCCGTTTTACCTTACATTTTACAAGGTATGAATAAGCCCGGTGTAGCGCTCCATAAAAATTCTGCTAATCTGCGAATAAACTCAGACCTAGCTAAATATGAATAGATCGGAATGTTGTTTATTTTTGTTTTTTATTATTTTGTGTATAAAAGATTATGTTTACGTTGCTGAATACGTCATTCGAATATACATCGAACGTTACTTTGTGAAAAGGACATTAATCGACCATGGCAACTATCAGAATATGAAATGCTAGTTTTGAACTATTCCATTTCATTAATAGTTGATATTTGCCAAACCTTGGTAAACCCAGGAAATTGATGACAATGCTACACGGGCCACATTATTAATTCAAAGGGTTTACAGTAGCCCGTGAAGTACAATAAAGAAAACATTCAGGGAAAAGGGTAGATTTTGTCTTTTTGGATGACTTCGTTGAATATCATTCATTATTCATAAGCACTGTTGCTGGTGGAATTTACTGCTTTAGGCAAAATATGACCAAATCCCACGTGTTGGCAGGATATGTGAAGTTAATAACAGAACGAAGATGCCTGTGCTGATATCTAGGGACTCTTTATATGTGAGTATAATTCTCACAAGAGACAGCTGCAAATAACATCCCTGTCAAGGAAGCTTTACATTCATCATTTTGACGTACCTGTTCAAGAAACTTGTTACTAAAAAGATTTATTATTATTGTCTGTTGCAATTTCCTTTCAGATTTCTGGATTCATGACATTACCAAGATAAATGACATTTCCTTCTAAGATAGATTAGTAAACACAGAGTAAGAAGCTATAATAACCGGCTATACATAAAACTTTCTTTAATTTGATGTCATTTGAACAATGATGTATTCACCGGAGCAATAATGTTAAATAGCATATTATAAGACATGTATAATTTGTATTTAATTTAGTGCAGATTTAGTACTGATAGACCTGATCTCACTGTCTTCATACATCAGTAGTAAACCTAACCTTACTGGTGACATGTTTGCCTTTATACAATTCAGGAAATTTAACGAAACCTCACTTTATAATACAAGTGAAGACGAGTCTATAAATGAAAAGATACACAGACAGGCTTAATTAAAGGTGACTTCGAAGCCATGGTATCTACTTATTTATTCATTTAGTGTTTATCATAAAACTTAAGAATATTTCATTCATACGATGGGGATCTGTTTATGGATTGGTGTGTGTGTGGGGGGGGGGGGGGGGGGTATTGAACCACCTGGAAATACCATAAATCTTCGCAAGTTGCCTGAAAAACTTCTAGACTTAAAGCTATATTCGCACAAGCGAGAGACAGACTTGATACTACGGCAAGGTCCAATATACTGCTGAGAGACATAGCTTTAGAGACATGATCCAGTAAAAGTCTCTTGACAGAAGAGCATCTCTCCATAGCGTAAGTACGGTGTTAAACCCCAAGCACGCGCTCACTCACTCAATAGCAATGTATTTGAATGATTACCTGATCTTTTGGTGATCGTTAAAACTATGTATGTGCTATATATATGAAAACGGATATTTACGAAAACAAATTTCCAGCGATTTGAGCAATAAAACACATCTTCGTTATTTTTACACCATTGTGTCCTGCATGTCTGACGCCCCCAATAGTTTGTCGGAAATATACACCATGAACAGAACAGATCCATCAGAACGTCAGCACGTAGATTATACTTAAAGACGTACAGAGTAAAACGAGAGCAGCGTCAACAGTGTGATAACTGGCAAATGGTCACACGTAACCGGTAAAACACGGCCTCTTGTCAATTTTGTCACCTCACAGTCGGTGATTTTATTCTAACTGTTCCTATAAATGCAGAAGCACTAGCAATTTACACGCCCCCTAGCACCATGGCTTAATCAGATTTAGGTAAAAAATGCAGTGATGTTAATTGCAATTTAACCCGGTGTAGAATTACTCAAAATGCTGTGTTGTCATCACATTTAATATACAATCACATCAAAACAATGCAAAGGAACCAGAGTAGGTGGTGTAAATCAGATGGAAAAGTCAGAAAACACGGCATGGCCCCGACGCTAATTTAGATGGACCCTACGAATTACAGATCAGTGCAAAATTAACCGAGAAGTCTTTTTTTTTCAATTCGCTGGATGTTTTCTTTTATGTCTTCAACCTATAAAGCTTCATACAGTATAATGATGAGGATCGATGCGAAATCTTGTGGAAGTACTCGATGGTCCTGAGAACCTATTGGTTAATTCTTTCATCCTCATAGGATATAGTGTAAAGGCATTTATTACAACAAGAAACGAAATGGAGACGGAATCAAAATTGTCTTCCGACGGTCACGATGACCCGACGGTGTACAATAGACGTAAATTATCTTCAAATCATCTAAATGATGATGTCTTGAACAAATCACCCAATTTGCCGAGATATTGGCGTTTTATCTACAATAGGTTTTATAGCTGGTCTCACATTTCGTATATGATTTCTATTATTTGCACCCTTCAAGGGTGGGAAGCGATTAGCCCTTCACCACTTCACAAACGCAAACATTGAATATATGGTAATAGAGTTGGCGTGGTGCAAGTAGATTTTCATCACCTACAAGGTCTATAGTCTGTCGATTTCTGTCCTTCCCTGCCAAGCCGCACAATAGTTTTATTCAAACTTCATTGTATATACAAGGAAAAACGGCGGCTTTAATTGCAATGGCCGGATACTGGCGGCACTTATTCTTCAGAAAGTCTCACTGTTTGCCTCATTGTCGAGGGGAAAAAGCCTCAGAGTAATTGATGTCATATAGGAGGGTAGCGTGTCTTTTGTTGCGTACTTTCTACTAGCCAGTCACAACTACGGTTCAAGCTATTTGGTGCCTTGTTCTCTTACATGATACCGCATTACTTGATTGATAGCTTGGTAAAACAACGGCATCGACCCTAGATCACTTTGAAGATATCCGATGAACTTTGACCCACGAAACAAGCATCTGTCAGACAAACTGTACTAATGTACAGGCATGTTTTCTAATATTCAGAGAGCAACTAACAGCACCACTAAGTGAGGGTTCATTCCAGGTGTTGGATAGGGAATTTGTGCATTTCCCCCACTCACTGCTCATGCAGTCTTGCTCGTGGGATGTTCGTGGTATTTTGTTGCTTAAAGTACTGTAGTCCACCTATATGGCAAATCTGTACGTCACGTGTGGGGTCGATCATCAATACTTTGCCAAAGGCCGATTTACGCCAAGCTCGCCGGTTTTCTCTAGCCACAAAACCTACCACCATCAAAAAATCCAAGTCAAAAAAAACAAAAAAAAAAACAAGTCAAATAAATGGATAAATAGTATTTTATTACTTTTCTGTCCATAGTCACAGGATCAAGTGATCAAGGCCCACGGAGCGTATATTGTGCGGCAAAAGTAGTTTTGCGATTAAGCGAAACAAAATGTATAGCGAATACCAGTTTTAACTAACAAATGAGGCGTAAGTATAGTAGATTGAAGACTATAAACCAGTATCGTTTGAAAAAGCATGATTAAATTATTAGAAATACATTAGTTTTATTTTGCTGTTATTGATAGATAAAAATAACCTGTATATCACAAGCTATTTGTTACTGACCCGCCTGAGGCAAATACTGTGAATGGAACACTGATTACTAATTATCTCTAACAGTCTGATGTATGTTTTACAGTTGATGCAACAGACAATAATAATAAATCTATTCGTTTATTTATTTATATATTTGGTTGGTGTTTTACGCCATACTCAAAAATATTTCACTTATACGACGCGGCGAGCATTATGGTGGACGGAAATCGGGCAGAGCCTGGGGAAACCCACGACCATTCGCAGGTTGCTGACAGACCATCCCACGAACGGCCGGAGAGGAAGCCAGCATGAGCTGGACTTGAACTCACAGCGACCGCATTGGTGAGAGGCTCCTGGTAAATCAATTCATGTTACTATTAACGATAATACTATAAGCTTTCATACATATATAGATGATCAGGGAATTTGATCCCTGATGTAACGTATGTAATAAAGTTAGAGACATATGACCAAAGTGTGTGGTGTCCTTCAATCCTTGATTAGTTTGTAATTTCATTAATTCACTTCCAGATTTAGCTGGCTTTAATGCATCTTTTGTGTTTCCCTCTGTTGAAAACACAATTATAACAAGGATATCATAGATTTTTCGGAGACACACGAAAACCCGCTCATCCGAGAAAGCTCTACATTTAAGCCCTGTTTCCATGATAGTTCACAGCACTGTGTTTAATCAAATGAATTAATCATGTTCGCCTCTCTCGTTAGGAACACAATGATTTCGAAATGATTTGGCAGCAGTTCCTAGTACCTGACAATTCGTTTTCATTGTCCGTGTTTTGATACCATTCTCTGGCAAGCAAACACCTGTCAAACATTATCAGGTGTAAATTGGCCAGTATATTTATAACACTTATGTTATCCTTTATCCCCATTAGAAATACCGGTATATGGAGTTGGCAGCACGATCCGGCAAATTGTGGAGGGAGTCCGTCAATTATTGTCTGAAGGGGACTGTATGGAGTAATCCGAATGCAAATGATGACACACACAAATCCTTACCCTGATAAATGTGCTGCATCACAGTGTATCACTTTTGCCTGCATCACCTTTGCCTTTGCAGATATTTAACATTTATATTAATAAAACTGTCGGATAACTTTGCTTAATGGGGTTTTCATCTACATAATGGGCATCGGCATTAATGTCATAGGTAGGTTTATGAATGTCTGCTTATCCCGCATATTACGTCGCGTTCGTATCCGCTTGATGAGTCCTGTGAGAGAACAGTACTTAGCCATAACAAGCAGCTGCTACATTCTTCAGTCCATTAAACCTAACCAAAGCACTGAAAAGCCTTCATGTCTAGTTGTTGGTAACATCCTTTGTTCAAGCAAGTTAGTGTTTCAAGCACTGCATTACCCCGAACATCGAGTCTCAATTCTCTTGGAAGACGTGCATTAAAACCCGGCTATCATGGGTTGCTCTTTTTTCTTCTTCTTTGAAAACATTGCCAGGTTCTTAAATCAGTCATTTATCATTTAGTGTCTTGATTGCATTTACTTAATGGTACGCTGTCCAGTTTCCTCTCACCATGATGGCATCATCTAAGTGAAACATTCCGGACACTGCGTAAATACCAATCAGACAAATCAAATAAAACGTGACTCAGGGTCCTATTTGCTGTTTGAAGAAGGGATGATCGGCAATATTCTGGCTTCTGCTCCGATGCGTGAGGTTCCTCAGGACCCGGGCTGCTGCTTCAAGAAGTGAGGATCGTCAAGATTCTGGCTGCTACTTCCGTGCGTGAGGTTCCTCAGGGTCCTGGCTGCTGCTTCAAGAAGTGAGGATCGTCAAGATTCTGGCTGCTACTTCCGTGCGTGAGGTTCCTCAGGGTCCTGGCTGCTGCTTCAAGAAGTGAGGATCGTCAAGATTCTGGCTGCTACTTCCGTGCGTGAGGTTCCTCAGGGTCCTGGCTGCTGCTTCAAGAAGTGAGGATCGTCAAGATTCTGGCTGCTACTTCCGTACGCGAGGTTCCTCAGGGTCCTGGCTTCTGCTTCAAGAGATGAAGATCATTAGCGTTCTGGCTGTTGCTTCAAGACGCAAGGTTCCTCGGCGTTCTGGCTGCTTCTCCAATCCTTGAGGTTCCCCAGTGGCCTTGCTGCTGCTTCTGATTGTTGTTTCAGTACGTTAGGTTCGTTATGTGGATCGCCACGATATGGCTGAAATATTGCCAATGTGGCGTTAAGCCGTAATCATTCATTCGTCATGTGGCTACTTCAGGTCGTGAGGTTCTTTTTAAGTTAGCTCGAAAACCAGTGGTTTGGTTTCCACTAGTTCCTTTTCTGTCTTTCTTCACCTTTCACGTAATTTAGGCCAGTACACGTATTAATTCAAAGCTTAAAAGGACGCCACGCCATAAAGGCGTCATCCAAGACGCCCCTCCTAGCCATGGCTTACCGACATCGGCCAGATGACGCTATCCTATATGCTGAGCGCTAAGGACGCGCCAAATTCCAATCTCCGCTCTCTAACCTTTCTTTATTATTTATTTAGTTAGTTAGTTGATTGGTGTTTTACGCCGTACTTAAGAATATTTCACCCATACGACGACGGCCAGCGTCATGGTGGGAGGAAACACGGCCGGTTGAAACCCACACCGATCCGCAGGTCGTCACCCGATCTTCTGTCGTACGGCCCTTTTCATTTGTCTAGATGCCAATTATGGCAGCTTAATCCATTCGCTGTCTGCAAACTGATGACAACTCTTGAACACACGTAGCCTTCTGGACATCGATCTCATCTTGGGCATCGATGGTCTACTCTTTGACACCGATGATCTACTCCTGGAAATCGATCGTCTACTACTAGACACTCATGGTCTCCGGAAAAAATAAAACAGATGGACCATAGATGGTCTACTGTTGGGTATCAATGGTCTATTCCAGGAGTAGACCACAAATATATTACGCCGTTAAGCCATAATAATAAATTCATTCTTTAATTCATCCATGATGAAGTTGCTCCACACACAGAAGTTGATTTTACACAGACTCATAACATATCACATGTTATCCAGTAATTGTTCAGATAACACCTCGTTTACAAGATTATGTAATAAACAGTGAAATCTGAAGGACGTATCTTGTCCTGTTACACAACATTGCAATTTTTTGTGCCAGGTCGTCCTACTGTCTGACTCACTGAATGAAACCACGGAGGGCTGTATAATGTGGATGAACACATATAGTAGACTAACTGGCGCAGGCTTGGACTTAAATAGTGCTTATCTGGCTAGTTTACCCTGATAAACCGGCCAACGCAAAACTAGATCTGAACTGGGCAGAGTTGATTACAGACAAATGTCATATACGATGTATTTTCTCATTTAAACCATCGGATGCCCAAGCTAACAGTTAATAACCAGCACAGCTGGCTAATCCCAAGACAACGATTTTCCTTAATCTCATTGGTGTAGACATTCTTACAACTTATTCGTTTCGACACCACTTTCAATTTTCCTCCATCCACATACAAGGCCAAACTCTGATGCACCATTCCTTGAAGACAGGCCATAGATCGTGTCTTGCATGAAATCCTTATAACTGTACATTTCTATTTATCTGTGTTCTTCTCTTACGGGAAGACAAACCCATGGATTGATGAATCTAAAGTAAGCAGTCATGCTGTGTCGATGTGAAAATTTAACAATGAAGGGTAATAATTATTATCAACTTACACGCTTGACGTAAACGATCACACTGGGATGCACGATTCATTGGTTTTTGCCAAGATCATCGCCCTTAGCAAATTCTATCTATTTTCAATATTTCTGACACGACAAAAGCATACCATCTTCTTCAGACATTTCTTCTGTTCTGGCTGGCCTAATGGGTTCATATTTGTCTGCTCAGTGGTTTGGTAATATGAACCTGTCTGTCCTCTAGAATTGATATCAAAATCTCTCTACATAATACGGATTAGACTAACTCCACGGGAATAGAAAATAACTGACTATGACTTAACGTCACGTCGGTGTAATTTCAGCCAGGCCGTGGCGAGAACCAGCTGGAACCAGGAAACAGTAAGGTTCTCGATGGCAAAATGGCATACGAAAAGAGACACACGTTTAAAAAAGAACACCTTCAAATAAAAAAATAAGTATCAGATAAAATGTAATAAAACATATATAAACTTTATGTGGTTAACAAAAACATTGAGCAATGTTAATTTAAGATATTGTTAATCTCTGCTTTGATTTAAATTCCATTCAGGATTTTAGCCAAATACTAACCTTTAATTTGGACAAGTCCTGGAGGCGCTGTATAGACGAATGCCGTAACATGACTACAACACAGTATCGGTCGTATTCTAGAACGATAAATACTGTGGAGGAACTATTTTTAAAATATGTGCATCTTCAAACATAGGTGTCAAACACACCAATATACCACAACATTACTGGACTCCAATAATGGATGAATCCCCACACAAAGATCGCTTTATTGCGGGGTCAAAAAGCTCGAATACCAAACTTGTGTCTACTCTTATAAACAAAGGCACTACAAAAAGTACTTTGGAAAAAGTACTTTTGCGCAGTTGTTAAAGAACTGTATGTGGATCCTTAAAAAATCCAATCTTCTCACTGAAGAATTATACGCTTAGATACACACAAGTACTTTGGAAAAAGTACTTTTGTTCAGTTGTTAAAGAATCTGCCGTTAATAAAACCGGTCACAGCTGCATTAAGATCAAAGATAACAAAGCCTTCTTCAGTTCAACTGCATACAAGGGTTACAGTTCATGGGATGTATTGTCGTTCATCGAGTTGCTCTCATTGAAGCATCAATGTGAGATTCGCGGAAACCATGTAACAACAGTCTAAGGTATTCTGATGGGTACCAATTATGACCCTCTTTTGGTTGATCTATACCTGTTCTCATATGAATACGACTATAAGCAGAAACTATTAAGGAGTTAACCTCATTAGGCCCAATCTCATTAATTAAACGGCATCTTGATGATCTGCTGGCTTTGAACAATGCATATATTGCAAAGGCTGTGCAAGATATTTACCCACCTTCGCTGAATTTAAGGAAACAACAAACAACAAACATTTGAAAGTGTTGACTTCTTCTCTCTGTATGATAACATCATATTTTCGTATTTTATATACTTTTTTCTGTCTTTGGTAGCTTGTGTTAAACGTCGTTTTGGGAACTGGCCTTGCGATTATTGGGCCGGAACGTTCATCTTGGTTGACGACTGGTATACGAATGTCTCTATCGACGCATACATTTCAACGAGATTTGCCTTCAGACTCAGCAATGGGCAGCGAACTGGCGACATTTTCCTTTTGTTTGCGGGACTTTGGTGGCAATAAGTTTAATTCTGAACAATACTTTCACAAATGTTTGGGGAATATGTGAAACATATAAAATGCACAAAATGCGTTATTTTTAAATTGATCTTTGTTCACTACTTTTTGGGGTTAACAATGAGGCAACAAATTAGAGATAAATTTATTCATTTGCTGCACGACTAAAGCGTTGTCCTTGGCACCGCCGACTGGCAATTACCTAATGCGGCTGTAGTATCGGATTCAGCTGTCCTTGGTGTCGGTACAGCTTTATTGGTCAAGAGATAAATTTTGCCAGGTATAAATAAACCGAGTGTGCCTGAGGAAAATTCTGCTAATCATTGGAATAATTTCAGACCTAACTGAATGTGAACAGATCAGAATTTTGTTTATTTTTATACATCTATTTTTTTGTTTTGTTATTTTGTGTATCAATGGTTAAACATACCCTTGAAAACAGGCGAGGTAGCGGTCATGTGTTATCAGTATATCTGCTTGATGGCAATCCACGGCTTATCCAATCCAAAAACATATTCAGTTAAACATATATCTATGGTCAACGCAACACAGATAAAGGATTAGCTGGAGACATGACTTATATGTTTACGTTGCTGAATATATCATCCGAATATCCATCGAACGTTACTTTCTGAAAGGGACATTAGTTCAACCATAGCACCTATCTGAATGTGAAACGCTAGTTTTAAACTCCTCAATTTCATTAATAGTTGATATTTGCCAAACATTGGTAAACCCAGGAGACTGATGACAATGCCACACAGTCCACATTAATAACTCAACAGGATTACAGCAATCGGTGAAGCACAATAAAGAAAACATTTAGACACATCAGCGAGAAAACGGTAAAGTTTGACTTTCGTTGAATATCATTCATTATTCATAGGCACTGTTGCTGGTTGAATTTACTGCTTTGGGCAAAATATGAACAGATCCCATGTGTTGTCAGACTGTGTGAAGTTAATGGCAGAACGAAGAGGTTTGTGTTGATGTCTATGGACTTTATATGTGAGTATAATTCTCAGAAGGCACAGCTGCAAATATCCTCCCTGTCAAAGAAGCTTTACATTTATCATTTTAACAGACCTGTTCAAGAAACCGCATTCAGATTTCTGAATTGACGTTATATTTGGGATAAATTACATTTTCTTCTAAAATAGGTGTGGCAAACACAGTGTAAGAAGCTATCATGGACGACTATAAATACAATTTTTTCCTTGATTTGATGATCATTTTAAAAATGACGTCCTAAACTTTGTTCAGTACAATAAATTTAACTAGGATATTTGACTATTTTTAAGGGCATGTATAATGTGTGTTTAATTTTGTATGTCTTCGTTTGTAAAGAAGCATGAAGCGATCATGTAGGATCAGTTAGTAAACGGCAGTGCTCGATAATACTAAACCATTTTTTCCACCTTCTTTTTGCAGATTTAGTCTTGATAAACTTAATCTTACGGGTGACGGGTTTGCCTTCAAACAACAGCACGGTAGTAAACCTAACCTTATTGTTGACATGTTTCTCTGCAAACATCAGTCAACTGAAGTGGGGCTAAGGTTTTGGAAGAATAAAAATACATGAGAAACTGAAATAACTAAATGAAGTAACTACATGAAATCAAGTAGTAAACAGCCTTGCTCGATAATACTAAACAATTTTAGCAGCTAATTTTTTGCTAATAAACCTAATCTTACTGGTGACATGTTCATACAGTAGTAAACTGACATGTTGCTAAGGTTTTGGAGAAACACGAGAAACACGAGAACACGAGAACACGAGAAACTGAAACCACTAAATGAAAAATACCCCAAAAATCTGAAATATTCTTGATTCCATCTCTCTTATTTACGAAATGTATCACAACCCCACTTTATACCACACGCAAAGACGAAATTCATGAAGCAAATTCATCCTGTAAATGAAATAACACACAGACGGGCTCTATGGTGATTTTTAATTCAGACATATCTGAGTATCTACATGTGTACTTATTTATTTATTTGGTGTTAGCGCTAGGCCTGCCAAACTGCAGATGGTTACATCGATTTGGATCACATAAACCGTCGAAAAGCGGTAGAATTTGATGATCAACTGCAGACCCTTTGTCTTCATGGCAGATCATTCCCCGCAGGTATACCTTATGGGCCTTCTGTATGTGCACAGATCAAAGGAGACAATAGCTTTCACAACTAATTTCGAGAATATTCCATGCCCATGTATGACTTGCGACTGCAGTAACTAATTGTAAAAGCGATTGTATCCTGCAGTGTCCAGCGTTGTATTTCAAGAATATTCCATGCTAACGTATAATTTGCGACTGTAGTAACACAATGCAGGATGCTATAAAGAACACTAACACTGGCCTAAATAAGCCACGGCTTGATATTACGGAGGGTTCGATTGTAGTCGTATGAGACTTGCTAATTCAGCCGGGACTACTACAAGAATATGCCGAAGGACGAGGTTATATTCCAAAGGAAAGCCAAACAAAAAAGAATTTTCAACCCCGGAATGCAGAAGTTATTAAGTTAGTTGCTTGTTTGAAACAGCAGGCTGTGATGCTAAACGTAGGGAGCCGCTAGCCTGTGTTATACGACGGAGACGAAGCTGCAAGGCAGCCCACCACCGCATCTACAGGCCGGTGCGCTCGCCTGAGACCCCGCTGCATGCCGTACCTTGATGCCTTAGACTGGAACCAAGACAAAACTCATGTTAACATTTCCATGAGTTACCAATCGCTGTTTTCATTCAGTATAATTCAACACTTATTTACTTTTGCTGATGATATCTTTTTAAAACATAAAAGACTAGCTCGATTGTTACTTTCACAGGTATTGAGCGCCAGACTATTCTCGTCAACGCAACTCTGCTGCACACCGGCTTGGCTATAAAAATGTATATTTTGCGGACAGTGGAACCGGAGCAAATTGTTCACGGTTACTACCACTTTTCCATGGATGTCCAATTCATGTCAGACAAACCAGACGATAGCGAGTTTGTGTCATCTGCGATGAGAGGTATGTGAGCGAAAATCAATCTCTATGCTGTACATGCCCTTCAATAATGCCATGCAACCCCGTTACCTTTCAAAATGTTTGCTGTAAAAAGTATACGATTTTCAGGGTGCTAATTAAGAGATGTGCAGGTAGGGTTAATTATAGATTATGTCACATCGTTTAGAAAAGCACAGAGTGGCTAATGCATGGATGTGTTAATGGTTTGTACGGTTTTTCAATACATAATCCCAGGAAGTGTTCACGACAAGAAGTCACACGGCCAGGGCCCGCTTGCACAAAGAAATTGTGGCTACGATCAGTTGTAGACCCAACAATTGAGTTTACAACTGACTGTAAAAAGTAAGTTGCGCCGATTGCACAAATAAATTGTAAGACAATCGACATGATACGGTAAGGCAGAGAATCGGCCACAGAGAGGTACGATATGAAAATGCACAGTTCAAAATCCCAGCACAGCTCCGTACATTTGGGTATCATAGGTATTCAAATTGTCGAAGCGCCCATAAAAGTTACATGACCATAGAAGAGATGGTTGATAACTAATAACCCCGAGATAAAAACAAAACAACATTTATTATTATTTG
Organism: Liolophura sinensis; assembly: GCF_032854445.1. Classification (NCBI taxonomy): domain Eukaryota; kingdom Metazoa; phylum Mollusca; class Polyplacophora; order Chitonida; family Chitonidae; genus Liolophura; species Liolophura sinensis. Next base: position 40,965,595 of record NC_088300.1, on the reverse strand, counting down.
TATTGAAACTTTCGCACAAGTAGGCCTAATTGTGCGTGCTATCAAAGTTTCGGTTTGGTTAATGTTTGCCTTCACACGTAAAACATAAACTTTTAATGCGATCACTTCTATAATATTTTGACATTTTTAAAATCTGTACGTCTGAAGTGATTTTCAAGGCATTATTCATTGTACAGTAAGCTAACCAAGCCACTGTGGAAAACAAGTAACACTTTTAGAAAGAATTCAGATTTTACTGGTTCAATTTTTTGTCTCTGGAAACATACTTTTGCGTGAGTAAATGTATAGGCCAACTTGTTTTAAATGACTGTTATCATGAATTATTTATTTAATTGGTTTTTTACGCCATACTCAAGCATATTTCACTTATACGACGGCGGCCAGCATTATGGTGGGTGGCAGGTTGCTGGCAGACCTTCTCACGTACGGCCGGAGAGGAAGCCAGTATGCCTGTTATCATGAATTAGAACTGATAATTGTTGTGGCATGCTAATATGTAATACATGGCAACTGAAATTGAAACCATAAGAGAATCCTGTTTGAGAGCATGTGTTCGCCATGAATGTGTCATGTCACGTGTGTTATGTAGCGCAAATATAAGGCTGAATGTTACATTGTTATATATTTGTGTACAGTGTCTGATGCAAAAAAAGATAATGCACAGGTCAGTAACTTTTCTTGTCTCCATTTTCAAAAGATTTCTGCATTATAATGATTCAGCAGCCAAGAACAACAGCATTTGAAAATATTCTTTTTCAGACATTTACATTCCACGTATTTCCAGAATGGGACGAAAAGTACTATCAGTCCACCTAAGGCAAATATTCGCGCTTAACGTTAAGACACACAAGAGGGTGTCCATTGTAAGATATTTACAATCAACATAGGTCTGTGATCAATTTATGCAAACGCAAACTCCGTGGCCGACAGGCATACGGCCCAACTTTAATGGGACTTTTTAAGTGGAACTAGTTAACGTCATTTTTTAAAGCTACAGACTAACATAGCATAACTATTGTGTCTAGAGAACAGTTAGTGTGAAAATAAAGTCTTTGAGATTTTCTTTCACATAAAACTCAAGAATATTTCACTTATATGGCGGCGGTCAGGTTTGTGGGTGAGGGATGCCTTTGAGCCCCCGTAGGGATGAGACTCTTCAATAAAATCATGATCGAATTGTGGTTATATCTACGTAATTAAGGCATGATCAACCGGTCATACAATATCTTTTTAGTTATTCGCTGCTTTGACCAAAAACTGTCCAAAAACGTATCTCAGGCGATGTAAGAGAGTGGAAATTCCGTGGACTAGACCCCTTTACACTCTCCTGACTTCGTTGTGGGAGTAGATGCACCCCGGTCAAGTTTACAGTCTGTAATTAGTGCCCTTAGATGTTAATGTTAATTAAATAGCCGTTGTTTTCTTATCGACAGCGAGAACATCAATGTACTATTTCTATTCGACATGAATGTGCACAAAAGAACGATTAGTTTCATATTTGACATGGATGTACACAAAAGAACGATTACTTTCCTATCTGACATGGGGTACACAAACAAGGATTACCTTTCTGTTCGACACTGGGCTACACAAAAGAACGATTAGTTTCATATTCGACATGGATGTACACAAAAGAACGATTACTTTCCTATCTGACATGGGGTACACAAACAAGGATTACCTTTCTGTTCGACACTGGGCTACACTAAAGAACGATTACTTTCCTATTCGACAGTACACAACCAAGCATTTATTAAACAAGTCATTAAACATATATTACGTATTTATCTATATTTTACTGAAACAAAAACAAAACAAATTAAACATTGAAACCAATTTCTGTCTAACGAGGTCTAGAACGTTCTGAACAAATATTTATGTATTGAAGAACTGTGGATCCCCTGGGCGTTGTAATGCTGGCCTAATCAGTGTAAAATGCAGGTTGATTGAGTAGAGGCTAGCAGACAATTAAAATATCCACAAAAAGTTATGCCTCTTCCAGCTCTCGTCACACGCATGAGCCATTTTAATGGGATGTCTGTTTTTATGGTCTAGGCACACATCGTTTCCACATTTTCCAATGAAGACAAAATGTGTAAATGAGCCTTATTCCCAAATTAGCCAGCGTTGTAAATTGGATAGTGTCCGTCAGACTGTAAATCCCAATAGCTGATCATGTCGGTGGTATACGTATAATACATTAAGATCTACTAATATTCGTACTTAGCTCACAGTAAAGGCGGATAATAGTCAATTGTTCAACTGATCTTTTTTACTAACACATATCCGCCTAGTACAAATGTGTGCAAATAGAAACTAGCTAAAGCCTGTCCTAATACTAATACTGATAAGACAGAGATCTCCTACCCAATCGTATATCCACTTCTGGCAATGCTGTTTTTATATTCTATTCGGACGATTAGCGATGAGCTTTTAGTAAAGCTCTTTCCAGGCTTGAGACTTCCTCTGAATTACCACCCTTGTCACGCGACAGCAGTTATCGCGTAACGCGAGATTAACTTTAAGCGCGTAGAATTACAAGAAGTGGGACCTCGTTAACTGGAGTACGTTTACAGGCCAATGTATTTTGCAGGTTATATCACGACTGTGGCTATTATTGTGTCATAATAATGACATCAGCCATTGAGAGTCGCAAAAATGTTTACAGATCTTAAATTCCTCCATAGATAGAATATACATATTTGATGGAGTTCACCGAAGGTTTTTGTTGTAAATGTACACGCATTTCCTCAGTGAATGTTTAAATTTCCACCCACCGAGAGACTGCCTTAAGAATATATAATGTTTATACTGGGCTTACCCAGGTCAGTTTACAAAGTTAAAGTTTAGACTTCAAATATCCTGTACTTCTTTGCTAACATTGCTTTACATCCGAATTGTCCAACTTTTCTGATGTGATCGTAGGCAGTACCTATCTACTGCAGGAAAACTACAGGGGACAACATTTAAACATATCTTATACCGAATCAAGGCGGAAGGGGTTCTGTCTAATGTCTAATGGAAATTTGCCTGTTATGAACGATTGGACTGGTGTGTGACTGGCCTCTCGTGATTAAAACCCTTACGAAAAGTGGTTGTTAAGTGTAACACTAACCACATAATACGTGGAAAAGTATCGAATGTATACACGAAAGTAGCACACCCTGAAAAGGGCTTTGTGGTCAAACATCGCTTAGACATTCCTATTCCGTATGATGCCACACAATAACATTTAATTTTTAACATGGCCTTGGGATGTATTAAGAGTGATTAAAACCCATAATGTTTACAGAAACAATGTAGCAAACATGCAAGAACACAGTGGCGTCAAATAACTCTACTGTCCCAAAAGCATGGACATTCTATTCTCTATTTCTTAACAAGCAGAGAGTAAAGATGCCCATTTCTACTGAAAAATCTCCACTCCTCCATTAATTATTTATTCACCCCGCCGGGATCATCCGCATTCTAATCACCTGATCTTAGCCGTGGTGATAACTTAGCAGCATGCATTTTCCCCACTTCATCTTGGTAAATGGATGGCCGCTGACATAGACAATGGCAAGCCTAGGGCAGCTATAAGCAGTTACGTGTGTAATTAGCCATATTATTTGCTATTATTAACAATCAACATTGTAGACCTTCTGACCCTTTTGAGTTATGACTATAGTGCCTGTTCGGTATAACATATATCAATCCAGTAATCACGTTTGATTTTATTAACTACTGATCCTGTTAGGTAGAATTCGTTAATATTTCAACCCCTCTCCCATTATGCACATTATCCCTTGCATTTATGTCATTACAGCACATGGAATTTCTGCATGTTAACTTTTGAACTCACTCAAGAGTAACAAATGAATAATTAAAAAACACCGATGGCTCATTTCCAATAATCTCGAGTGGCATTTTGATTAAGGCAATGTGAAATTGCTCAATTTTGCGACACACTGGTGAGTTGTTAGCGATGTACATGGTCAAATGTGACCAATGTTTTGCATACTTGAATGTAGCGGATGCATTTGTACTCAAGTGCCAGTGTTTTCTGCTCCCTTGGGCTCAGTTAATTTGTGTACCAGCTCGTGGAACTAAACCAAAGCTACAGCTGTGTATACTCATTGATCTTACAAACGTGTGCTACGAACGAAAAATCATAGAGTTTGAGCAGTTTGTTTTATTTTTAAATATTCACGAGTTGACGGTATTTTGATGATTTATAAAATTATTTATCAATGTTTTGTTGCTGAAAAACAAGCCATACCCGTGAAAGCGTGTGTTACAACTCGTGGTCAAAATATGGTGGGAGGAAATCGGGCAGAGCCCGGGGGAAACCCACGACCATCCGCAGGTTGTTGGCAAACCTTCCCACTTACGGTCTTTGTGTTTTATATAACGTTTTTACATGCCATCTCCAGAAGCCAATGCCTTAGCGATGACGTCATCGTTTACCATCTGTCTGATTGGTGACCTAAGCGTTTTCAGACTTCGTTTCCAGTAAAACATGAACTGCGTTGTTTGAGACGCAGTGCAAGCAACGAGATATGGGTCCTCGGTCTTGTATGACTTCTCACATTGTTCTGTAAACAAACTCACATTACGATTCAGGACACGATGAGTAATTTTTGCCATGTTAGGCAGCAGTCCAAACAAGTACACGTCGTCCACCCAGAACATAGGAGTAATGTGGGCAGCCTGGTAAAAGGCACGAATCGTATCCGTACCCATCAGCACAGCAAAGCCGCTACAGTATCTAGGGTAAAACTTTCGTCCCCGGAAGTCGTCACTTTGTACGGTCCAGCGAGAATGGCGCCGCTGAACGTGACCCGGGAAAACTGTGTTACACATTATCAAGTTTTTTCTTCTTTTGTACATAGGAAAGTAGTATCCTATTATTTTAAAAATATTGACAAAGATATCATCGTCGATTTTTAAAACCATCTGCGCATGTGGACAGTATTTGGTGACCCACCGGAAGCCCATGACCCCCTTGTTGGTAAGGTTCCGGTAGGTATCCAGGAAGTCTCCCTGAACAATATCTCCATATTTCAGGCTCTCCTGATTCACCAACATTGCACCTTTCTTGTCTTTCGTCGTTCCCATAAGAAATGCAATCTTTAGCTTGTATCTGTATTTAAACATCTTCGTGTTTCCTATTGTCATACGAAGCTGATTTCTTCTCTCGAAATGAAATATAGCTGTGTGTACAATGATTAGCACGGTGACATCACCTGCGCAGAGCTTTTCGTTTTTTATAAGAAATGGCATAGTGAGTGTCACAGGGTACACCGATTTGGTGAGTCGCCATCTTTGAAAATCGCCATGGGCAACAGCGTGAGACCAGTTTTTGCTCTCTTTCCATCTCTCGCTTTTGAGGTGCCAGTGCTGTCTTTCTCCGTGAAAATGAATTCGAGTGTCATTGTATAATGAATTGTAAAATTGTTTTGAAGTGTCTTCAGAAAATAATACCACGGCAAATAAGATGAGAGACATCAGCCACATCGCTTCAAAAAACAGCGTAAGCATTCGATTCCGTCTATTTGCCAGCCTGCTCGTCAGCCGTCGGATAGTCATTGTGCCTCCGCCACTCAGCGCTGCAACCAGACGCAACGGTGAACACCCAGTGACATAATCCAAACTACTGAAAAAAATAAAACAAAAAAAACCCCAGGAGATTAAACAGGAAGAGCAAAACAAATAATAAAGAAACAAGGGAGAAATAAACATTACCATCTAATAATAACGGAGCCAATGGAGTGAGTATTAACATTTGTGGCTGTTGGATTTACGATGCGTAGGGTAGGAAGGGTATGCGGTGCGTACATTACGGTAGTGCATGTACTAGTGATATTCAGTGAGTACTTATAGTTTGACCGTTTTGAGAGAAACTGAAAGTATCATTGTTACTGAAAAAAAGAACCAACAGGGAGGCAGGCATGCTAAACACAGATTACGATTGTTAAAAAGAAAGAAAGCTAAACAAAAATGAAGTTAATTATTTCATCAGAGCGACTGCTGAAAATATTGGTTCAAATGTTTAAAGTCTATACGGTGGGCTTCCAGAGCAATGCATTCTGAAGTCACAAAAAGGCTTTTCCACGCTTAACGTAGCTTTCAATTTGGATTAGCGCCTATTACCCACGAGTAATTCGCAAACATTTCCCCTGAAGGAAATACAAGTATAGAAGAACAAATATATAACGTTCAGTCATCTGCCTTACGATTCTTTCTTCAGGCTTGACCTCTGTTGCGACCGATAATGTAGTAATTACTAATATTGTAGCAACCAACCGATCGTTTATCTCTTTTTGAACGATAATGTTTACCATTCAGTAATGTTGTGAAAACGACCAAAATTGTTAGAACTGTAGCTTTTTATTTTAATTTGTTTACTAACCGATGCTGCAGAAACTTTAGACCGATAGCGTTATAACTGAGGTCTACAAATACACCAACATGGCTGTCAACAAAGACTGTAATTTTTTTTACACTTGTACCACACGTTCCCTTACTCATGTAAAGGAAATCTATTGTTTTTAATCGCCCTTAATCTATTTCGTTAAGATAACTGAGTTATTGAATTTATATTAGGTGACAGACCTGTAAATACAATATCTCTTGACATCCTTATTCAGTTTTCATCAAAACCTTACCATTTATTCCTGTGTAGTTTTATAGGAGAATTCTCTTGTTTTTATTAACTATTTTTTAACGCATTCCGGCCTGTGCCGTAATTGTTTCATAAAATCACTATCCACAATTGTGTTCATATTAGGGTATATTTTAGTAATATGCATGGTGTTTTATGATATACATAGCTGGTGATAGGAGCACATAAGTAAATAAATATGGAAAAATTGATCTGAGGTTTCACAAAGTAAAACTGTACACATAATTTTATCAAAATCAGATATTTAGTTGAAGAAATCATCGATCAAAAATCAAAGAAATTCTATGAATATGCAAAGCTTATCCACGGATCATTTTGGTTTGCAAACCTGATCTGAGGCGCCAAAATATGGACCTAAACAAAAGCAATTTTACTGACACTCAAGAATATTTCAAGCAGTAATTGCTCAGGATACAACGCCAAATCAGAATCGAAGGTTTCATTAAATATGCAAAACACATGTATACACCCTGAAAATTTTAAACCTTTATATGAGATCAAACAAAACGAATCTGAATATAAAATATAATCGCAATTAGACAACATTTGAAGCAGAAATAGCAGAAGGAACAACCGGCAATCAGAATAATTAAATATGCAAATCTTTTGCACAGATCCAGCCACTGGTAAACTTTTATCTGAGGTGAAAGAAAAAAAAACTCGCACACAAATCGAACAATACTTAGAGCCATTATTACATAGAGACTCACGATGCCTGAGCACCATGTAATTGCTAAATACGCAAAGCCAATGAACGTATAGGGCTTCAACTTAAGCTGGGCTCACACACACACACACACACACACACACACACACATATCATATCTAAACGACACAGTCGGTTACTTATTTGGCCAATCTTTAGACCTTAAGATTGGCCCGTATGGCCTTTGTACATATATATATATATATATATATATATATATATATATATATATATATATATATATATATATATATATATATATATATATATATATATATATATACAGACCTAAAGATTGGCCAAATAAGTGCACTATCCTGTAAAACACACACACACACAAAACTATTTTCCAGGACAGTGGTTAATCTGATATCTATTTTATGTAAATGTTTTTATATGCTTTGTTATTTAAGTAACAATTGTTTTTCTGTTGTACACAATTCCGATCTTTGCTGGCAGCCATGTTGGCCTGGATGACGATATACATGCATAGCTCGTTTACAACACGATGTGTCGACAATTATGACTACTACTGTGTCGGTTAGAATCACCTACGGGGTTAAAATTCTGCCAGTCAAACGTCTCCACAGCATTGGTTAGGAAGAATTTACTACATTGTCAGTAATATTTTACTCGATCATTAGATAAAAGGGTTTAAACTCATCGGTAGTTTTTACAATATTGTCGGTCAAAAGTAATACAGTACTGGTGTTTACTACACCATCGATCTCAACAAGTTCTCCTTTCCTTAAACAACTGAGAGGTATTTACAAATGATATTGGAGAGTTCTTTGCCCATTGGTGGATTTTGTAAACTCACTAATGTTGTTATATCTGTATGTCGAAACTATGTTAAAACTGAGTCGTCTCCATGCATGTTTTCTGATGTTGTTTCTACCGGAAAGATAACAGACTAGACTCATTATATCTGTTGGTAACGCCGTGCAGGCGGCTGGACGGAATTCCCACAGATGATGAACTTCTAGGACGTTTAATTTCTTTTTTAATATCTGTGTATAAATTACATAGCCTTGACCTGAATACAACACGCACACTTTCATGACTGACTACAGTCGGGAGATTAGGGAACTACTTCTTATATTATTTATGCAAATAGCCAATTAACAATACTGATAAACGGTCATAAAACTAGAAAATTAAGAGAACTGCAAAAAGTCAAATACACACTCGTTCTCTTAAAACATGAGCAGAAGGTAACGTTTCTGGCATAGTCACATGAAACATGAGTAGAAGGTAACATTTCTGACATAGTCACATGAAACATGAGTAGAAGGTAACGTTTCTGACATAGTCACATGAAACATGAGTAGAAGGTAACGTTTCTGGCATAGTCACATGAAAATGCACTTACCCTTTTAGTGGTTACATCTAAGGTTACAACACTGGTACTGATGGGAGACATACATGCACCGACATACTAGTCCATCCCCTCACAACAACAAAAAGCATCGCTATTCCTTAAGTATATACGCCCATCTGTTATTTGTTATATATTTGCCTAAAAGCAGAGTAAGTGCAACAGAGCGAGTCAAAAAATGTCGAAAAAAAATATGTATGTATATAACGCGCTAGATGTTTTATCAAGTGACAGTGCTGAAAATAAAATGATGTTGTATATTCATCATGCATTAATTAAGAAGCACGTCCAAAAAAACAACTCCTCTCTCATTCATTTGTCTAATACGCCAAGCAAAACAAAAAAGAAACACAATGCCCCCCCCCTCCCCCCCCCTCCCTCCCCCCCTCACACCCCCCTTAAATGTCTTTTCGTGATTTGCGTCATGCTTGGCTGGTTTGCTGGCAAGCCCCTGTATTTATATTCGTTCTAACTACTATGTGTCTATGAAAATCTTCATTAAACAAGAAATACACACATTTGATAGAGGTGAACAATTCAGATTATATTAGTGCAGATCGCATTAGTGAACAATTCGAGGCAAACGTCGTGATGTTTTACATATAAATTGCCACAATTTATGCATGTCTGGTGTTTGGGTTCATGATTCACCTGGAACGTTGCAGTTATGTCTCCACACCGCTCTAACATTCAAATCGTGAGTACATACCGGCTCAGATGATTAAAGCGCTGGCTCGCTGCGACCATCATGTTCGCGTGTTCGGTATTTCTGTTTTGGTTTCAAGTCATGATTTGTCTGGTACTTGGAGAAGATCGGCGATTTACTCCGGACACTCTGGTGTGTTGTACTCACAAACCAGACTACCGCCACAAATGTGTAAGTGAGAACTACTCTGATTAACCAATGAAGCAATCAATAAACCAGTTTCAGGATCAACATTCAACATACATTCGCCAGAATCTTTTCTCCCTGCACATAACTGGTTTTTATAAAAAAGGATGGATTGTCCCCTACATAGTTCGATTGTTACCCTAAGTCAGGAGGTACACTACATGTATCGATGTGCGGTGTTGTCTTACTAAATAAACCAGCATACCCGGCCGTTGTCATATACAAGTATATTTGCTACTTTTTCTCATACAACAGTAAAATGAATGTTTGGCTGAATGAGATGTAGAGATATGTGAAAACTGCATGTGTTAATGTAAAAAGCGTTAATATTACATAAATAAATAGGGTTTGTGCTTTTCGTCGTTTTGGAGAGTTCTGTTCATCTCGCGATATTCAAACCATGAGCATGAAATGTAATTTTTATGATATCACGGAAACAAATCTAACGTGCATCACTTAATAACGTCCGTTTTGTAAAATCTATAACATTTATTGTAAGGGTGACCTTATTTATTGACAGCACTTTGGCCTCGGGTGCTTTTTATTTCTAGGTTTATATTTTAGATTAAAATAACTGGAGGATAATTTACCATTGCATAGGTCAAGAAGAACTGTTACAGGAATTTTAACCTCAAAATTCACTATCAGTAAGCTGAGGTGTGCATGATACCTGCTGAATCCTCTTATAAGAATTTTCGGCATAAAGATGTTTGCTCAAACATTCTTTATAAGAACAATACCAGTCTAGACGTTTATCGCAGGAAGCATTTCGTCAGAAAACGACCATTTTTGCACAGCGCAATAAAAACAAAACCACAAAATTCGAAATTCGATTTCAATTCGACCTGTTATGTGTCGTGCATACATTGACACAAGACGTCATACACTTCTTGATCATTTTAACGAAACGACTCGTTGCATAGAGTAACTACTTAAGTGCCACAACAATTCTATTAACATGGACGCGCACGTGGCCAAGTCTGACGTTATATGGTAAAGTTCTGTTGAACGATATCTGTACGAAAACCACAAAAACATGAAAAATTCTGAATGCCTATAAGTACTGTGACGAGTATTGTGTCACAGTCTGTAGGGCCACCGCTTAGCACACATGATTTTGCTCTGATAAAATGGTTATTAAAAAGAAAAGCAAAGTTTCTTGTCAACAGTGCTTTAATCGCAAGTCTTTCAAAAACACTAATTTATCATCGCGAAATATACCGATAATTTCAAGCTGTCTGTACTTTACAACCCTTCACTGTATACCCAATGAAAACAATGAAATTCGACATTTATAGCTGATAAAAATATCTAGGTATGGTATCTGATTTTCACGACCGTTTTATAGACAATCTTCAAACTTAAATCTTGCAGTTTATTCATCCATTTAATTCTTCATTGGTTTTTGTTTAGATAACAGGTCTTGTGAGACGAAAATAACTTTTAAAGGTGAAGAAAATTACCAACATCCACAAAATACTATGACCACAGGTTTTAACATTTGCGCGACCGTGTTGTAACTTTCTGGTAAAGAAAGGATTACTTGTGTTACATCGAAATCCCCTTATGGTTCTGCTCAATGCAGAAATAGGTGGGACTGGAACGTCCTCAGTAACTATCCTTCTCCGGCATTAGCCCGACTTGTATCTACTGCCAAGCCGCACAGTACAACACCTAATAAATCACACGCCAGTCTTGTGCCCGGCCGTAATTCAGTGAAACAGACACTAGGGAATCAACATTATACTGCCCTTGTTGCTTTACAAGTAACTGATAATAACAATCGACTCAACCTCTGGATAACAAAATAAAACAAGGCCGTGTAGTATATACCCTCTGAAAGCTATAAATTCGACATAAGCGGAAAAAAATCGAAGAGCAATCTCTGCAGAAACTGGACTTACTATCACCTTTGTATGCTTCCATACATGTTGACTTAAAGTAGCGAATTTTTTGGCCATAGTTGTTCACGTGACGGATATTGTAGATGCCAACACTGGCCCCGTAATTGTTTTAGTCACACGGTAACAACTACCTAATACAACATGGTAGGCCAAATAAATAAGAAACACGCCACTGCGGGGAATTTGGTCTTTACTATAATGGTGGCGATATCCTAGTGTTACTTGTGTGATTTGACGTCACTACAAACGCAGCAGGTTCACAATACCAGTAGCATTGCAGCTTCATTAAATCATGTACTGAGACCACGTATCGACCGCCACTATCATTCACTCTCATCAGTAACCGCTACCAACCACTGACTGACTGAAATTCAGCAAAACGGTGCTTTATTGTTATCTTCCATTTAATCACACATACATGTATAGATAGCAAGAGTATACATTTACATGCAGGCCTGCGTTACCGGGTAGTTTTACCTCTTTGGTACAGTGGTTCATAAACCACATTCATGTTTACTTCACATACATATCCCCTAACAACCTGAATACAAAATTTTACATTTACTCATATTGTTATTAGTGAGGTTGCACAAACATTGACAGTCATATTTCCTTTCCCTGTTATGCAGGATGACAGCTTATATGTACCGGTATGTCAAAATGTAAGGTACAACAACGGGAGCTAAAGGACAGGAGTGCTTTATCTCAGCATTCAAAACAAATATTTAGTGTTCTTCACGCTTCAAACACTGAAACAAGAAAATATTCCTACCGTTCGTGGACTTGGGTACTCTGCTTGGACATTATTCACTCATAAATGCTAAATAAAACACGAAGAATTTGTCACTTGACAAAACGTCCTTCTACCTGAATCAGCTAGGTCACATGTCATCAAGCATGTGGAATTATCTCCCCTTTACACAGGAACGGGCTATTTGGCCCGAACACACTGGCCCCGTAATTGTTTTAGTCACACGGTAACAACTACCTAATACAACATGCGTAGGCCAAATAAATAAAGGACTATTTGACCCTAGCAGATATGTTGACAAGTACAGCACATACGATGACCCGATTATGTTGATTTTCAAGTATACCTATAGATAAAACTCCTCGACCTAAGGCTACAGAAGTACGACATTTTATTTTACCGTCTGATATGTCACGTTCCGTGTGGGCAATATTGTGTTTATAGAGAGCACTGATTTTATATACGCTTATTTACCATATTTTATTTGACACAGTCTTGGAATATAAGCGTCAAGTCCGACATTCATATACCATTCGTAGTCCGTAAAGGGTGTTCCAAGTTCGATAATCGCAAGATCCATTTCCAAAACAACGTTTAACACTAACTCCCAAAGGCAAAGGTATGTAAGAAAGTATACAAATAAGAAATAAAGCCGGTAACACACAAGAGAGAAGCGGTCATCAGTTTTCTCAATGCTGCCGGGCAGACAACGAATATTCCAGGCATGAATTCCATATCAAAGTTCAAATTCGTAGTCCGTGAATGAGTTCCATATCAAATAACAATTAAACAAGTATCTTAGTCGCGCTTTTAATTGCAACTGTTCATAAAGGCATCATGCTGATGTAATGAGCATGGCTACCTTTACGGCCCCTAGCCCCAGGTTAAGCGGTATTAGATACAGTTTGAATTCCAACGAAGGTTACAGATTTTGTCTTGTTTTCTTGTATGGTCGCACTTTTTGACACAACACCCCCCACCCACCCCACCCACCCCCACCCCCCCACCCCCCAGGTGACTACTTAATGAGAGGCGACGCTGATGACAGTTTGTTGACTTATAAAACCCCTGAGCTACTTGGTAATGGCAAGATACCCAGAGCGACTGCATAGCTTCTTCACTGCTTTTCCCAATGCGACATATTGGAGAACTGCGAGGTTTCTGAACGCATTGAACTCATGGATCCAAATGTTAAGGCACAGCTCCCCAACAAATACCTTAACACCAAGGTAAATCGACTGATGAAAAAATAGTTTTGTGGCAACGTTATCTCAGGGAGAACTCCTTTGAGTACTGTGTCTTTCCAAAAAAAAAAAAAACCCTTGTTCATACTGCAGCCTTGAGGAAAGTAAGATCCTGAACTTTGGCCCCCTGTGTGTGCTTCCATGACACGTACAATAAAACCAAATGCAGCCAACGATTCGCTCATATCGATCAAAGAGGTGAAGCTTTTAACAACTGCTCAAAGAGAATTCCAACATGTACCAGCAGAAGGTTTAATTTGAATAATGCAAATACGGTTACATTGATTTATCGGCAAGTGGTAAACAATTCAGAATAACACACAATAAAACAATTCCTTAGTTACAAATATGCTTTTGTGTGTTTGTCTGTATTATATAGTATATAATCCTACTTAACCCATTGTCTAATAAATTCCACTTAACATGGCTGTATTTGTTTTTACCTAATTCTACTTAAGCTATGGTGCTAGGGGGCGTGTAATTTACCACTATTTATACATTTACATGAACAGGTAGAAAAAAAACCCTGACGGATGTAAGTTGATAAGAGGCCATATTTTCACCGGTTGGTTGTGACCATTTGCCAGCTATCACATTGTCGACGTTGCTGTGGTTTTACTCAATGTGCTGTACTTCTTTAATGGGGAACCCGTAAAATTCCTTCCCATCTGTATCAAGACGGCCCAAAGCTGTGAACTCCTTAATTCTTCCTTTATTACCACACAAGTATAGGTGTATGTGTGCTTATCAACTGAGGTAAATGCCCAGGTTAAGTGGAGGTCAAGATGACGTTGTAAGTACCAAATCGGCTTAAATGTGACCTTATGAACGAAAAATGTCTGCACGGGCTTAAAACCGGCTTGGCCACAAAGTCGTGTGAACGCACGTATTTTTACAGCTAGCTTCGATTTAAACCAGTGTATCTGTTCCGTATGAACGGTAACTGGATGAAATGCCCAGGATTAGATTCGGATTAGATTTTGGCCGTGTGAAAGGGAATATGTGCTCATAAAACATATATCAAGTACACACGCACTACAACGTCACAGATGAAAACGATGCGTTCTAATGTCATTTGGACCTTCTGTGTAACTAGTGTCACCTCGAGTTCCCCGTTATATTATATAGGCTAGAGTCTTATTGCTACTCATTGTCTGAATATTAAAGTGTAATCTAGACTATCACTTCAGTCCTGTATTTTCGAATGTCCTGCCATAGGGTACAGTTGTTTTCAATTCTCCTGAATAGGTGCAAACCCGATCTATCCAATGCGGAACACCGATCACATATCTAACGTCGGGATATTATACAGGGCAATGTCCTATATGTTAGAATAGACACTTATATAACTAAGACTCTATGTACTTTTAACTGCTATATATCACTATATGTTATCACTGTTGTACACAGTGCACTCTTACAAGACCGCGATTACTTCCCTTTCTCCATACATTCATACATTAATTAATTAATTAATCTATTTATTTATTTGTTTATTTATTTTGAATGCGTTTTACCTTGTACTCCAGAATACTTCGGTTATACGATGGCCGCCAGCATTATGGTGGGAGGAAGCCGAGTAGACCCCAAGTAAACCACCCCAACGATCACCCGCAGTTTCCTGGCAGGCCGTCCCACATACGGGGAGGTGGACTTGAACTCACAGCAACTGCACTGGCAAGAGGCTCCTGGGTCATTGTGTCCCGCTGGCACGGTAATAAGTGTAGTAATGTTACTAAAAGGGGGCTGAATCCTGTCAACGACAACAAACAGACTTCAGCACATGCTACTAACGAACAGTACCTACATTCAAATACAGATGCTTCAGCATCAGACGTGCATCAGATAAAAAACCAGCAAACGATTTGTAAGACATTTCTTGAATGATTAAAGCATATGGTCTTTCCTGTCAACGGATGTTGCAGTTGATTTGTGTTATAGGTGTCGGTATGGTAATACATTTGAAGCCTTAAAGCAACTGTTATGTAATTACTAAAGGAGATAAGCTGTCCATATGTTATGTGTTATATGTGCTCTGTCTGGACTTATTCAACATTTGCTGATCAGTAAAACCTGTTTGAGTGATTGTTTCCAAAATATCATTTGGTTGTAGAAGACTGATGTATAAATAGCTTCCACTAATAATACATTTTGGAACAAAATTGCCTCGTTTGGTGTTAATATGATAACGTGTCTGGGTTACAGTGACCGTGTCCAGTTTGGTACATTTATTTTGACAGTAGGTGGAGATGTATTGCTTTATCTGACACAAACCAAATGATACAATCGATTCCTTGTCATTTTACTAACATTCGTAAAATACAGTAATTTATTTCATTTATTTCCTCACTGAAATGAATTTCTATGGCTTAATGCCACGTTGGCAATATTTCGGATATGTCATGACCAGAGCATGTCTAAACCAGGCATTAGCTTTCACTAACGTGTCATTTTGTCGAAGCCAGGAAAAAAAAAACATTGCTAAAATAGTCTTTCACCATGTCCATCCCTACGTAGAAGTCTTAATTAATGTACAAAACACATCTGCGGTATTTGGCCAGTTGAGCGAACAGCTGTTCAGTAAAAAGCAGCCACGATTGGTTCAGTATTAACATTCGTTATTCAACGGCTGCCCCTCAACGTGCGATCTTATTGTATTGAGCTTAATACCATATGGTCTCAATATCAGTTTTTAGGGAAGAAGACATTTATATATTAATTTTGAACTGATCGATAAATTAACCCGATCTACAGAGGAATGTCCTTATAAGTTAGTTCTTTTTCCAAGATTGAATACCTTATTGCAAAAAGTGTAAAGGTACCACTAACCGGAGAGATCAAGCCCTAAAGGTATCACCAGCTCGAGCGGTAAAAACTCTGAAGAAATGTTAACCCGGTTAGCATCGAACCAGTCTAGTACCTACAGTGTACACGTATAACGACGAAATAGACTCAATGTTTTACAGACGGGGTCACAACAAAAGTACTCTACAAAATCACCAAAATACCTCCAATTCATATTAAAGCAAGGTGCATAAATCTGTTCTAATTTTGGGCTTAACATCCTCTCTTAGTTTATTTGTGTTGAATGCAATTTTGGAAATAGGTTGTCATCCGGAATGTTCATTAATGTTAACGGCTCTTTATTTAAATCTATGTGAGTACGGTGTTAAACACCAATCAAATATATGATCAGATTTAAATCTTTTGTGAGTACGGTGTAAAAACACCAATCAAATACATGAATAGATTTAAATCTGTGCGTCGAAACAGTTATTCGTATACCAGCCATCAACCAGTAAGGACGTTCCAGGTATATAATAGCAAGGCCAATTCCCTAAACGACGTATAAAAACCACAAAAGGAACTAAGAAAGGATAAAAAGCACGAAAATAGTACGAAATCATGCAAAGAGAAGCGCTCAACAATTTTCAATGATGTTGGGAAGACGTAAGGTATGTTCAAGGCGAATGAGTGCAATCTATATTCAGATCATTTATCATGCTAGAATATCAGTTGTCGACAAATGTAATATATGTCTTAGTTGCGCTTTGATTGCAACTGTTCATATATCCAACGCGGCGATCAAATTCAACACGAGGAATGTACAACCCATTGTTCCGCGTTAAGCAGATCGCTCTGTCTATGTT